>NW_027193451.1:0-279827 GCF_032444005.1 Ranitomeya imitator
CACTTTTCATCATAGTGCTTTTACCAATGCATAAAATGCATGGAGAAGTCATTTCGAATGACTGGTCCTCAGTGTTGTGAGAACGATGACTGGTTAAAATTTTTGGGTGGTTTTCTTGTTCAGTCCATAGGCCTACATCATGTGGCAAACCAGTGAGCATGTGGCTCTATTAGTATAGGAGATACCTGAAAACATATCACACTTTTCATCATAGTGCTTTTACCAATGCATAAAATGCATGGAGAAGTCATTTCGAATGACTTGGTCCTCAGTGTTGTGAGAACGATGACTGGTTAAAATTTTTGGTGGTTTCTTGTTCAGTCCATAGGCCTACATCATGTGGCAAACCGGTGAGCATGTGGCTCTATTAGTATAGAGATTACCTGAAAACATATCACACTTTTCATCATAGTGCTTTTACCAATGCATAAAATGCATGGAGAAGTCATTTCGAATGACTGGTCCTCAGTGTTGTGAGAACAATGACTGGTTAAAATTTTTGGTGGTTTCTTGTTCAGTCCATAGGCCTACATCATGTGGCAAACCGGTGAGCATGTGGCTCTATTAGTATAGGAGATACCTGAAAACATATCACACTTTTCATCATAGTGCTTTTACCAATGCATAAAATGCATGGAGAAGTCATTTCGGATGACTGGTCCTCAGTGTTGTGAGAACGATGACTGGTTAAAATTTTTGGTGGTTTCTTGTTCAGTCCATAGGCCCTACATCATGTGGCAAACCGGTGAGCATGTGGCTCTATTAGTATAGGAGATACCTGAAACATATCACACTTTTCATCATAGTGCTTTTACCAATGCATAAAATGCATGGAGAAGTCATTTCGAATGACTGGTCCTCAGTGTTGTGAGAACGATGACTGGTTAAAATTTTGGTGGTTTCTTGTTCAGTCCATAGGCCTACATCATGTGGCAACCGGTGAGCATGTGGCTCTATTAGTATAGGAGATACCTGAAAACATATCACACTTTTCATCATAGTGCTTTTACCAATGCATAAAATGCATGGAGAAGTCATTTCGAATGGACTGGTCCTCAGTGTTGTGAGAACGATGACTGGTTAAAATTTTTGGTGGTTTCTTGTTCAGTCCATAGGCCTACATCATGTGGCAAACCGGTGAGCATGTGGCTCTATTAGTATAGGAGATACCTGAAAACATATCACACTTTTCATCATAGTGCTTTTACCAATGCATAAAATGCATGGAGAAGTCATTTCGAATGACTGGTCCTCAGTGTTGTGAGAACGATGACTGGTTAAATTTTTGTGTGGTTTCTTGTTCAGTCCATAGGCCTACATCATGTGGCAAACCGGTGAGCATGTGGCTCTATTAGTATAGGAGATACCTGAAAACATATCACACTTTTCATCATAGTGCTTTTACCAATGCATAAAATGCATGGAGAAGTCATTTCGAATGACTGGTCCTCAGTGTTGTGAGAACGATGACTGGTTAAAATTTTTGGTGGTTTCTTGTTCAGTCCATAGGCCTACATCATGTGGCAAACCGGTGAGCATGTGGCTCTATTAGTATAGGAGATACCTGAAAACATATCACACTTTTCATCATAGTGCTTTTACCAATGCATAAAATGCATGGAGAAGTCATTTCGAATGACTGGTCCTCAGTGTTGTGAGAACGATGACTGGTTAAAATTTTTGGTGGTTTCTTGTTCAGTCCATAGGCCTACATCATGTGGCAAACCGGTGAGCATGTGGCTCTATTAGTATAGGAGATACCTGAAAACATATCACACTTTTCATCATAGTGCTTTTACCAATGCATAAAATGCATGGAGAAGTCATTTCGAATGACTGGTCCTCAGTGTTGTGAGAACGATGACTGGTTAAAATTTTTGGTGGTTTCTTGTTCAGTCCATAGGCCTACATCATGTGGCAAACCGGTGAGCAATGTGGCTCTATTAGTATAGGAGATACCTGAAAACATATCACACTTTTCATCATAGTGCTTTTACCAATGCATAAAATGCATGGAGAAGTCATTTCGAATGACTGGTCCTCAGTGTTGTGAGAACAATGACTGGTTAAAATTTTTGGTGGTTTCTTGTTCAGTCCATAGGCCTACATCATGTGGCAAACCGGTGAGCATGTGGCTCTATTAGTATAGGAGATACCTGAAAAACATATCACACTTTTTCATCATAGTGCTTTTACCAATGCATAAAATGCATGGAGAAGTCATTTCGGATGACTGGTCCTCAGTGTTGTGAGAACGATGACTGGTTAAAATTTTTGGTGGTTTCTTGTTCAGTCCATAGGCCTACATCATGTGGCAAAACCGGTGAGCATGTGGCTCTATTAGTATAGGAGATACCTGAAAACATATCACACTTTTCATCATAGTGCTTTTACCAATGCATAAAATGCATGGAGAAGTCATTTCGAATGACTGGTCCTCAGTGTTGTGAGAACGATGACTGGTTAAAATTTTTGGTGGTTTCTTGTTCAGTCCATAGGCCTACATCATGTGGCAAACCGGTGAGCATGTGGCTCTATTAGTATAGGAGATACCTGAAAACATATCACACTTTTCATCATAGTGCTTTTACCAATGCATAAAATGCATGGAGAAGTCATTTCGAATGACTGGTCCTCAGTGTTTGTGAGAACGATGACTGGTTAAAATTTTTGGTGGTTTCTTGTTCAGTCCATAGGCCTACATCATGTGGCAAACCGGTGAGCATGTGGCTCTATTAGTATAGGAGATACCTGAAAACATATCACACTTTTCATCATAGTGCTTTTACCAATGCATAAATGCATGGAGAAGTCATTTCGAATGACTGGTCCTCAGTGTTGTGAGAACGATGACTGGTTAAAATTTTTGGTGGTTTCTTGTTCAGTCCATAGGCCTACATCATGTGGCAAACCGGTGAGCATGTGGCTCTATTAGTATAGGAGATACCTGAAAACATATCACACTTTTCATCATAGTGCTTTTACCAATGCATAAAATGCATGGAGAAGTCATTTCGAATGACTGGTCCTCAGTGTTGTGAGAATGATGACTGGTTAAAATTTTTGGTGGTTTCTTGTTCAGTCCATAGGCCTACATCATGTGGCAAACCAGTGAGCATGTGGCTCTATTAGTATAGGAGATACCTGAAAACATATCACACTTTTCATCATAGTGCTTTTACCAATGCATAAAATGCATGGAGAAGTCATTTCGGATGACTGGTCCTCAGTGTTGTGAGAACGATGACTGGTGTTAAAATTTTTGGTGGTTTCTTGTTCAGGTCCATAGGCCTACATCATGTGGCAAACCGGTTGAGCATGTGGCTCTATTAGTATAGGAGATACCTGAAAACATATCACACTTTTCATCATAGTGCTTTTACCAATGCATAAAATGCATGGAGAAGTCATTTCGAATGACTGGTCCTCAGTGTTGTGAGAACGATGACTGGTTAATATTTTTGGTGGTTTCTTGTTCAGTCCATAGGCTACATCATGTGGCAAACCGGTGAGCATGTGGCTCTATTAGTATAGGAGATACCTGAAAACATATCACACTTTTCATCATAGTGCTTTTACCAATGCATAAAATGCATGGAGAAGTCATTTCGAATGACTGGTCCTCAGTGTTGTGAGAACGATGACTGGTTAAAATTTTTGGTGGTTTCTTGTTCAGTCCATAGGCCTACATCATGTGGCAAACCGGTGAGCATGTGGCTCTATTAGTATAGGAGATACCTGAAAACATATCACACTTTTCATCATAGTGCTTTTACCAATGCATAAAATGCATGGAGAAGTCATTTCGAATGACTGGTCCTCAGTGTTGTGAGAACGATGACTGGTTAAAATTTTTGGTGGTTTCTTGTTCAGTCCATAGGCCTACATCATGTGGCAAACCGGTGAGCATGTGGCTCTATTAGTATAGGAGATACCTGAAAACATATCACACTTTTCATCATAGTGCTTTTACCAATGCATAAAATGCATGGAGAAGTCATTTCGAATGACTGGTCCTCAGTGTTGTGAGAACGATGACTGGTTAAAATTTTTGGTGGTTTCTTGTTCAGTCCATAGGCCTACATCATGTGGCAAACCGGTGAGCATGTGGCTCTATTAGTATAGGAGATACCTGAAAACATATCACACTTTTCATCATAGTGCTTTTACCAATGCATAAAATGCATGGAGAAGTCATTTCGGATGACTGGTCCTCAGTGTTGTGAGAACGATGACTGGTTAAAATTTTTGGTGTGTTTCTTGTTCAGTCCATAGGCCTACATCATGTGGCAAACCGGTGAGCATGTGGCTCTATTAGTATAGGAGATACCTGAAAACATATCACACTTTTCATCATAGTGCTTTTACCAATGCATAAAATGCATGGAGAAGTCATTTCGAATGACTGGTCCTCAGTGTTGTGAGAACGATGACTGGTTAAAATTTTTGGTGGTTTCTTGTTCAGTCCATAGGCCTACATCATGTGGCAAACCGGTGAGCATGTGGCTCTATTAGTATAGGAGATACCTGAAAACATATCACACTTTTCATCATAGTGCTTTTACCAATGCATAAAATGCATGGAGAAGTCATTTCGAATGACTGGTCCTCAGTGTTGTGAGAACGATGACTGGTTAAAATTTTTGGTGGTTTCTTGTTTCAGTCCATAGGCCTACCTCATGTGGCAAACCGGTGAGCATGTGGCTCTATTAGTATAGGAGATACCTGAAAACATATCACACTTTTCATCATAGTGCTTTTACCAATGCATAAAATGCATGGAGAAGTCATTTCGAATGACTGGTCCTCAGTGTTGTGAGAACGATGACTGGTTAAAATTTTTGGTGGTTTCTTGTTCAGTCCATAGGCCTACATCATGTGGCAAACCGTGAGCATGTGGCTCTATTAGTATAGGAGATACCTGAAAACATATCACACTTTTCATCATAGTGCTTTTACCAATGCATAAAATGCATGGAGAAGTCATTTCGAATGACTGGTCCTCAGTGTTGTGAGAACGATGACTGGTTAAAATTTTTGGTGGTTTCTTGTTCAGTCCATAGGCCTACATCATGTGGCAAACCGGTGAGCATGTGGCTCTATTAGTATAGGAGATAACTGAAAACATATCACACTTTTCATCATAGTGCTTTTACCAATGCATAAAATGCATGGAGAAGTCATTTCGAATGACTGGTCCTCAGTGTTGTGAGAACGATGACTGGTTAAAATATTTGGTGGTTTCTTGTTCAGTCCATAGGCCTACATCATGTGGCAAACCGGTGAGCATGTGGCTCTATTTAGTATAGGAGATACCTGAAAACATATCACACTTTTCATCATAGTGCTTTTACCAATGCATAAAATGCATGGAGAAGTCATTTCGAATGACTGGTCCTCAGTGTTGTGAGAACGATGACTGGTTAAAATTTTTGGTGGTTTCTTGTTCAGTCCATAGGCCTACATCATGTGGCAAACCGGTGAGCATGTGGCTCTATTAGTATAGGAGATACCTGAAAACATCACACTTTTCATCATAGTGCTTTTACCAATGCAAAAATGCATGGAGAAGTCATTTCGAATGACTGGTCCTCAGTGTTGTGAGAACGATGACTGGTTAAAATTTTTTGGTGGTTTCTTGTTCAGTCCATAGGCCTACATCATGTGGCAAACCGGTGAGCATGTGGCTCTATTAGTATAGGAGATACCTGAAAACATATCACACTTTTCATCATAGTGCTTTTACCAATGCATAAAATGCATGGAGAAGTCATTTCGAATGACTGGTCCTCAGTGTTGTGAGAACGATGACTGGTTAAAATTTTTGGTGGTTTCTTGTTCAGTCCATAGGCCTACATCATGTGGCAAACCGGTGAGCATGTGGCTCTATTAGTATAGGAGATACCTGAAAACATCACACTTTTCATCATAGTGCTTTTACCAATGCATAAAATGCATGGAGAAGTCATTTCGAATGACTGGTCCTCAGTGTTGTGAGAACGATGACTGGTTAAAATTTTTGGTGGTTTCTTGTTCAGTCCATAGGCCTACATCATGTGGCAAACCGGTGAGCATGTGGCTCTATTAGTATAGGAGATACCTGAAAACATCACACTTTTCATCATAGTGCTTTTAACCAATGGCAAAAATGCATGGAGAAGTCATTTCGAATGACTGGTCCTCAGTGTTGTGAGAACGATGACTGGTTAAAAATTTTTGGTGGTTTCTTGTTCAGTCCATAGGCCTACATCATGTGGCAAACCGGTGAGCATGTGGCTCTATTAGTATAGGAGATACCTGAAAACATATCACACTTTTCATCATAGTGCTTTTACCAATGCATAAAATGCATGGAGAAGTCATTTCGAATGACTGGTCCTCAGTGTTGTGAGAACGATGACTGGTTAAAATTTTTGGTGGTTTCTTGTTCAGTCCATAGGCCTACATCATGTGGCAAACCGGTGAGCATGTGGCTCTATTAGTATAGGAGATACCTGAAAACATATCACACTTTTCATCATAGTGCTTTTACCAATGCATAAAATGCATGGAGAAGTCATTTCGAATGACTGGTCCTCAGTGTTGTGAGAACGATGACTGGTTAAAATTTTTGGTGGTTTCTGTTCAGTCCATAGGCCTACCTCATGTGGCAAACCGGTGAGCATGTGGCTCTATTAGTATAGGAGATACCTGAAAACATATCACACTTTTCATCATAGTGCTTTTACCAATGCATAAAATGCATGGAGAAGTCATTTCGAATGACTGGTCCTCAGTGTTGTGAGAACGATGACTGGTTAAAATTTTTGGTGGTTTCTTGTTCAGTCCATAGGCCTACATCATGTGGCAAACCGGTGAGCATGTGGCTCTATTAGTATAGGAGATACCTGAAAACATATCACACTTTTCATCATAGTGCTTTTACCAATGCATAAAATGCATGGAGAAGTCATATTCGAATGACTGGTCCTCAGTGTTGTGAGAACGATGACTGGTTAAAATTTTTGGTGGTTTCTTGTTCAGTCCATAGCCTACATCATGTGGCAAACCGGTGAGCATGTGGCTCTATTAGTATAGGAGATAACTGAAAACATATCACACTTTTCAATCATAGTGCTTTTACCAATGCATAAAATGCATGGAGAAGTCATTTCGAATGACTGGTCCTCAGTGTTGTGAGAACGATGACTGGTTAAAATATTTGGTGGTTTCTTGTTCAGTCCATAGGCCTACATCATGTGGCAAACCGGTGAGCATGTGGCTCTATTAGTATAGGAGATACCTGAAAACATATCACACTTTTCATCATAGTGCTTTTACCAATGCATAAAATGCATGGAGAAGTCATTTCGAATGACTGGTCCTCAGTGTTGTGAGAACGATGACTGGTTAAAATTTTTGGTGGTTTCTTGTTCAGTCCATAGGCCTACATCATGTGCAAACCGGTGAGCATGTGGCTCTATTAGTATAGGAGATACCTGAAAACATCACACTTTTCATCATAGTGCTTTTACCAATGCAAAAAATGCATGGAGAAGTCATTTCGAATGACTGGTCCTCAGTGTTGTGAGAACGATGACTGGTTAAAATTTTTGGTGGTTTCTTGTTCAGTCCATAGGCCTACATCATGTGGCAAACCGGTGAGCATGTGGCTCTATTAGTATAGGAGATACCTGAAAACATATCACACTTTTCATCATAGTGCTTTTACCAATGCATAAAATGCATGGAGAAGTCATTTCGAATGACTGGTCCTCAGTGTTGTGAGAACGATGACTGGTTAAAATTTTTGGTGGTTTCTTGTTCAGTCCATAGGCCTACATCATGTGGCAAACCGGTGAGCATGTGGCTCTATTAGTATAGGAGATACCTGAAAACATATCACACTTTTCATCATAGTGCTTTTACCAATGCATAAAATGCATGGAGAAGTCATTCGAATGACTGGTCCTCAGTGTTGTGAGAACGATGACTGGTTAAAATTTTTGGTGGTTTCTTGTTCAGTCCATAGGCCTACATCATGTGCAAACCGGTGAGCATGTGGCTCTATTAGTATAGGAGATACCTGAAAACATCACACTTTCATCATAGTGCTTTTACCAATGCAAAAATGCATGGAGAAGTCATTTCGAATGACTGGTCCTCAGTGTTGTGAGACGATGACTGGGTTAAAATTTTTGGGGTTTCTTGTTCAGTCCATAGGCCTACATCATGTGGCAAACCGGTGAGCATGTGGCTCTATTAGTATAGGAGATACCTGAAAACATATCACACTTTTCATCATAGTGCTTTTACCAATGCATAAAATGCATGGAGAAGTCATTTCGAATGACTGGTCCTCAGTGTTGTGAGAACGATGACTGGTTAAAATTTTGGTGGTTTCTTGTTCAGTCCATAGGCCTACATCATGTGGCAAACCGGTGAGCATGTGGCTCTATTAGTATAGGAGATACCTGAAAACATATCACACTTTTTCATCATAGTGCTTTTACCAATGCATAAAATGCATGGAGAAGTCATTTCGAATGACTGAGTCCTCAGTTGTTGTGAGAACGATGACTGGTTAAAAATTTTTGTGGTTTCTTGTTCAGTTCCATAGGCCTACATCATGTGGCAAACCGGTGAGCATGTGGCTCTATTAGTATAGGAGATACCTGAAAACATATCACACTTTTCATCATAGTGCTTTTACCAATGCATAAAATGCATGGAGAAGTCATTTCGAATGACTGGTCCTCAGTGTTGTGAGAACGATGACTGGTTAAAATTTTTGGTGGTTTCTTGTTCAGTCCATAGGCCTACATCATGTGGGCAAACCGGTGAGCATGTGGCTCTATTAGTATAGGAGATACCTGAAAACATATCACACTTTCATCATAGTGCTTTTACCAATGCATAAAATGCATGGAGAAGTCATTTCGGATGACTGGTCCTCAGTGTTGTGAGAACGATGACTGGTTAAAATTTTTGGTGGTTTCTTGTTCAGTCCATAGGCCTACATCATGTGGCAACCGGTGAGCATGTGGCTGCTCTATTAGTATAGGAGATACCTGAAAACATATCACACTTTTCATCATAGTGCTTTTACCAATGCATAAAATGCATGGAGAAGTCATTTCGAATGACTGGTCCTCAGTGTTGTGAGAACGATGACTGGTTAAAATTTTTGGTGGTTTCTTGTTCAGTCCATAGGCCTACATCATGTGGCAAACCGGTGAGCATGTGGCTCTATTAGTATAGGAGATACCTGAAAACATATCACACTTTTCATCATAGTGCTTTTACCAATGCATAAAATGCATGGAGAAGTCATTTCGAATGACTGGTCCTCAGTGTTGTGAGAACGATGACTGGTTAAAATTTTTGGTGGTTTCTTGTTCAGTCCATAGGCCTACCTCATGTGGCAAACCGGTGAGCATGTGGCTCTATTAGTATAGGAGATACCTGAAAACATATCACACTTTTCATCATAGTGCTTTTACCAATGCATAAAATGCATGGAGAAGTCATTTCGAATGACTGGTCCTCAGTGTTGTGAGAACGATGACTGGTTAAAATTTTTGGTGGTTTCTTGTTCAGTCCATAGGCCTACATCATGTGGCAAACCGGTGAGCATGTGGCTCTATTAGTATAGGAGATACCTGAAAACATATCACACTTTTCATCATAGTGCTTTTACCAATGCATAAAATGCATGGAGAAGTCATTTCGAATGACTGGTCCTCAGTGTTGTGAGAACGATGACTGGTTAAAATTTTTGGTGGTTTCTTGTTCAGTCCATAGGCCTACATCATGTGGCAAACCGGTGAGCATGTGGCTCTATTAGTATAGGAGATAACTGAAAACATATCACACTTTTCAATCATAGTGCTTTTACCAATGCATAAAATGCATGGAGAAGTCATTTCGAATGACTGGTCCTCAGTGTTGTGAGAACGATGACTGGTTAAAATATTTGGTGGTTTCTTGTTCAGTCCATAGGCCTACATCATGTGGCAAACCGGTGAGCATGTGGCTCTATTAGTATAGGAGATACCTGAAAACATATCACACTTTTCATCATAGTGCTTTTACCAATGAATAAAATGCATGGAGAAGTCATTTCGAATGACTGGTCCTCAGTGTTGTGAGAACGATGACTGGTTAAAATTTTTGGTGGTTTCTTGTTCAGTCCATAGGCCTACATCATGTGGCAAACCGGTGAGCATGTGGCTCTATTAGTATAGGAGATACCTGAAAACATCACACTTTTCATCATAGTGCTTTTACCAATGCAAAAATGCATGGAGAAGTCATTTCGAATGACTGGTCCTCAGTGTTGTGAGAACGATGACTGGTTAAAATTTTTGGTGGTTTCTTGTTCAGTCCATAGGCCTACATCATGTGGCAAACCGGTGAGCATGTGGCTCTATTAGTATAGGAGATACCTGAAAACATATCACACTTTTCATCATAGTGCTTTTACCAATGCATAAAATGCATGGAGAAGTCATTTCGAATGACTGGTCCTCAGTGTTGTGAGAACGATGACTGGTTAAAATTTTTGGTGGTTTCTTGTTCAGTCCATAGGCCTACCTCATGTGGCAAACCGGTGAGCATGTGGCTCTATTAGTATAGGAGATACCTGAAAACATATCACACTTTTCATCATAGTGCTTTTACCAATGCATAAAATGCATGGAGAAGTCATTTCGAATGACTGGTCCTCAGTGTTGTGAGAACGATGACTGGTTAAAATTTTTGGTGGTTTCTTGTTCAGTCCATAGGCCTACATCATGTGGCAAACCGGTGAGCATGTGGCTCTATTAGTATAGGAGATACCTGGAAACATATCACACTTTTCATCATAGTGCTTTTACCAATGCATAAAATGCATGGAGAAGTCATTTCGAATGACTGGTCCTCAGTGTTGTGAGAACGATGACTGGTTAAAATTTTTGGTGGTTTCTTGTTCAGTCCATAGGCCTACATCATGTGGCAAACCGGTGAGCATGTGGCTCTATTAGTATAGGAGATACCTGAAAACATATCACACTTTTCATCATAGTGCTTTTACCAATGCATAAAATGCATGGAGAAGTCATTTCGAATGACTGGTCCTCAGTGTTGTGAGAACGATGACTGGTTAAAATTTTTGGTGGTTTCTTGTTCAGTCCATAGGCCTACATCATGTGGCAAACCGGTGAGCATGTGGCTCTATTAGTATAGGAGATACCTGAAAACATATCACACTTTTCATCATAGTGCTTTTACCAATGCATAAAATGCATGGAGAAGTCATTTCGAATGACTGGTCCTCAGTGTTGTGAGAACGATGACTGGTTAAAATTTTTGGTGGTTTCTTGTTCAGTCCATAGGCCTACATCATGTGGCAAACCGGTGAGCATGTGGCTCTATTAGTATAGGAGATACCTGAAAACATATCACACTTTTCATCATAGTGCTTTTACCAATGCATAAAATGCATGGAGAAGTCATTTCGAATGACTGGTCCTCAGTGTTGTGAGAACGATGACTGGTTAAAATTTTTGGTGGTTTCTTGTTCAGTCCATAGGCCTACCTCATGTGGCAAATCGGTGAGCATGTGGCTCTATTAGTATAGGAGATACCTGAAAACATATCACACTTTTCATCATAGTGCTTTTACCAATGCATAAAATGCATGGAGAAGTCATTTCGAATGACTGGTCCTCAGTGTTGTGAGAACGATGACTGGTTAAAATTTTTGGTGGTTTCTTGTTCAGTCCATAGGCCTACATCATGTGGCAAACCGGTGAGCATGTGGCTCTATTAGTATAGGAGATACCTGAAAACATATCACACTTTTCATCATAGTGCTTTCACCAATGCATAAAATGCATGGAGAAGTCATTTCGAATGACTGGTCCTCAGTGTTGTGAGAACGATGACTGGTTAAAATTTTTGGTGGTTTCTTGTTCAGTCCATAGGCCTACATCATGTGACAAACCGGTGAGCATGTGGCTCTATTAGTATAGGAGATACCTGAAAACATATCACACTTTTCAATCATAGTGCTTTTACCAATGCATAAAATGCATGGAGAAGTCATTTCGAATGACTGGTCCTCAGTGTTGTGAGAACGATGACTGGTTAAAATTTTTGGTGGTTTCTTGTTCAGTCCATAGGCCTACATCATGTGGCAAACCGGTGAGCATGTGGCTCTATTAGTATAGGAGATACCTGAAAACATATCACACTTTTCATCATAGTGCTTTTACCAATGCATAAAATGCATGGAGAAGTCATTTCGAATGACTGGTCCTCAGTGTTGTGAGAACGATGACTGGTTAAAATTTTTGGTGGTTTCTTGTTCAGTCCATAGGCCTACATCATGTGGCAAACCGGTGAGCATGTGGCTCTATTAGTATAGGAGATACCTGAAAACATATCACACTTTTCATCATAGTGCTTTTACCAATGCATAAAATGCATGGAGAAGTCATTTCGAATGACTGGTCCTCAGTGTTGTGAGAACGATGACTGGTTAAAATTTTTGGTGGTTTCTTGTTCAGTCCATAGGCCTACATCATGTGGCAAACCGGTGAGCATGTGGCTCTATTAGTATAGGAGATACCTGAAAACATATCACACTTTTCATCATAGTGCTTTTACCAATGCATAAAATGCATGGAGAAGTCATTTCGAATGACTGGTCCTCAGTGTTGTGAGAACGATGACTGGTTAAAATTTTTGGTGGTTTCTTGTTCAGTCCATAGGCCTACATCATGTGGCAAACCGGTGAGCATGTGGCTCTATTAGTATAGGAGATACCAGAAAACATATCACACTTTTCATCATAGTGCTTTTACCAATGCATAAAATGCATGGAGAAGTCATTTCGAATGACTGGTCCTCAGTGTTGTGAGAACGATGACTGGTTAAAATTTTTGGTGGTTTCTTGTTCAGTCCATAGGCCTACATCATGTGGCAAACCGGTGAGCATGTGGCTCTATTAGTATAGGAGATACCTGAAAACATATCACACTTTTCATCATAGTGCTTTTACCAATGCATAAAATGCATGGAGAAGTCATTTCGAATGACTGGTCCTCAGTGTTGTGAGAACGATGACTGGTTAAAATTTTTGGTGGTTTCTTGTTCAGTCCATAGGCCTACATCATGTGGCAAACCGGTGAGCATGTGGCTCTATTAGTATAGGAGATACCTGAAAACATATCACACTTTTCATCATAGTGCTTTTACCAATGCATAAAATGCATGGAGAAGTCATTTCGAATGACTGGTCCTCAGTGTTGTGAGAACGATGACTGGTTAAAATTTTTGGTGGTTTCTTGTTCAGTCCATAGGCCTACATCATGTGGCAAACCGGTGAGCATGTGGCTCTATTAGTATAGGAGATACCTGAAAACATATCACACTTTTCATCATAGTGCTTTTACCAATGCATAAAATGCATGGAGAAGTCATTTCGAATGACTGGTCCTCAGTGTTGTGAGAACGATGACTGGTTAAAATTTTTGGTGGTTTCTTGTTCAGTCCATAGGCCTACATCATGTGGCAAACCGGTGAGCATGTGGCTCTATTAGTATAGGAGATACCAGAAAACATATCACACTTTTCATCATAGTGCTTTTACCAATGCATAAAATGCATGGAGAAGTCATTTCGAATGACTGGTCCTCAGTGTTGTGAGAACGATGACTGGTTAAAATTTTTGGTGGTTTCTTGTTCAGTCCATAGGCCTACATCATGTGGCAAACCGGTGAGCATGTGGCTCTATTAGTATAGGAGATACCTGAAAACATATCACACTTTTCATCATAGTGCTTTTACCAATGCATAAAATGCATGGAGAAGTCATTTCGAATGACTGGTCCTCAGTGTTGTGAGAACGATGACTGGTTAAAATTTTTGGTGGTTTCTTGTTCAGTCCATAGGCCTACATCATGTGGCAAACCGGTGAGCATGTGGCTCTATTAGTATAGGAGATACCTGAAAACATATCACACTTTTCATCATAGTGCTTTTACCAATGCATAAAATGCATGGAGAAGTCATTTCGATTGACTGGTCCTCAGTGTTGTGAGAACGATGACTGGTTAAAATTTTTGGTGGTTTCTTGTTCAGTCCATAGGCCTACATCATGTGGCAAACCGGTGAGCATGTGGCTCTATTAGTATAGGAGATACCTGAAAACATATCACACTTTCATCATAGTGCTTTTACCAATGCATAAAATGCATGGAGAAGTCATTTCGAATGACTGGTCCTCAGTGTTGTGAGAACGATGACTGGTTAAAATTTTTGGTGGTTTCTTGTTCAGTCCATAGGCCTACATCATGTGGCAAACCGGTGAGCATGTGGCTCTATTAGTATAGGAGATACCTGAAAACATATCACACTTTTCATCATAATGCTTTTACCAATGCATAAAATGCATGGAGAAGTCATTTCGAATGACTGGTCCTCAGTGTTGTGAGAACGATGACTGGTTAAAATTTTTGGTGGTTTCTTGTTCAGTCCATAGGCCTACATCATGTGGCAAACCGGTGAGCATGTGGCTCTATTAGTATAGGAGATACCTGAAAACATATCACACTTTTCATCATAGTGCTTTTACCAATGCATACAATGCATGGAGAAGTAATTTCGAATGACTGGTCCTCAGTGTTGTGAGAACGATGACTGGTTAAAATTTTTGGTGGTTTCTTGTTCAGTCCATAGGCCTACATCATGTGGCAAACCGGTGAGCATGTGGCTCTATTAGTATAGGAGATACCTGAAAACATATCACACTTTTCATCATAGTGCTTTTACCAATGCATACAATGCATGGAGAAGTCATTTCGAATGACTGGTCCTCAGTGTTGTGAGAACGATGACTGGTTAAAATTTTTGGTGGTTTCTTGTTCAGTCCATAGGCCTACATCATGTGGCAAACCGGTGAGCATGTGGCTCTATTAGTATAGGAGATACCTGAAAACATATCACACTTTTCATCATAGTGCTTTTACCAATGCATAAAATGCATGGAGAAGTCATTTCGAATGACTGGTCCTCAGTGTTGTGAGAACGATGACTGGTTAAAATTTTTGGTGGTTTCTTGTTCAGTCCATAGGCCTACATCATGTGGCAAACCGGTGAGCATGTGGCTCTATTAGTATAGGAGATACCTGAAAACATATCACACTTTTCATCATAGTGCTTTTACCAATGCATAAAATGCATGGAGAAGTCATTTCGAATGACTGGTCCTCAGTGTTGTGAGAACGATGACTGGTTAAAGTTTTTGGTGGTTTCTTGTTCAGTCCATAGGCCTACATCATGTGGCAAACCGGTGAGCATGTGGCTCTATTAGTATAGGAGATACCTGAAAACATATCACACTTTTCATCATAGTGCTTTTACCAATGCATAAAATGCATGGAGAAGTCATTTCGAATGACTGGTCCTCAGTGTTGTGAGAACGATGACTGGTTAAAATTTTTGGTGGTTTCTTGTTCAGTCCATAGGCCTACATCATGTGGCAAACCGGTGAGCATGTGGCTCTATTAGTATAGGAGATACCTGAAAACATATCACACTTTTCATCATAGTGCTTTTACCAATGCATACAATGCATGGAGAAGTCATTTCGAATGACTGGTCCTCAGTGTTGTGAGAACGATGACTGGTTAAAATTTTTGGTGGTTTCTTGTTCAGTCCATAGGCCTACATCATGTGGCAAACCGGTGAGCATGTGGCTCTATTAGTATAGGAGATACCTGAAAACATATCACACTTTTCATCATAGTGCTTTTACCAATGCATAAAATGCATGGAGAAGTCATTTCGAATGACTGGTCCTCAGTGTTGTGAGAACGATGACTGGTTAAAATTTTTGGTGGTTTCTTGTTCAGTCCATAGGCCTACATCATGTGGCAAACCGGTGAGCATGTGGCTCTATTAGTATAGGAGATACCTGAAAACATCACACTTTTCATCATAGTGCTTTTACCAATGCATAAAATGCATGGAGAAGTCATTTTGAATGACTGGTCCTCAGTGTTGTGAGAACGATGACTGGTTAAAATTTTTGGTGGTTTCTTGTTCAGTCCATAGGCCTACATCATGTGGCAAACCGGTGAGCATGTGGCTCTATTAGTATAGGAGATACCTGAAAACATCACACTTTTCATCATAGTGCTTTTACCAATGCATACAATGCATGGAGAAGTCATTTCGAATGACTGGTCCTCAGTGTTGTGAGAACGATGACTGGTTAAAATTTTTGGTGGTTTCTTGTTCAGTCCATAGGCCTACATCATGTGGCAAACCGGTGAGCATGTGGCTCTATTAGTATAGGAGATACCTGAAAACATATCACACTTTTCATCATAGTGCTTTTACCAATGCATAAAATGCATGGAGAAGTCATTTCGAATGACTGGTCCTCAGTGTTGTGAGAACGATGACTGGTTAAAATTTTTGGTGGTTTCTTGTTCAGTCCATAGGCCTACATCATGTGGCAAACCGGTGAGCATGTGGCTCTATTAGTATAGGAGATACCTGAAAACATATCACACTTTTCATCATAGTGCTTTTACCAATGCATACAATGCATGGAGAAGTCATTTCGAATGACTGGTCCTCAGTGTTGTGAGAACGATGACTGGTTAAAATTTTTGGTGGTTTCTTGTTCAGTCCATAGGCCTACATCATGTGGCAAACCGGTGAGCATGTGGCTCTATTAGTATAGGAGATACCTGAAAACATATCACACTTTTCATCATAGTGCTTTTACCAATGCATAAAATGCATGGAGAAGTCATTTCGAATGACTGGTCCTCAGTGTTGTGAGAACGATGACTGGTTAAAATTTTTGGTGGTTTCTTGTTCAGTCCATAGGCCTACATCATGTGGCAAACCGGTGAGCATGTGGCTCTATTAGTATAGGAGATACCTGAAAACATCACACTTTTCATCATAGTGCTTTTACCAATGCATAAAATGCATGGAGAAGTCATTTCGAATGACTGGTCCTCAGTGTTGTGAGAACGATGACTGGTTAAAATTTTTGGTGGTTTCTTGTTCAGTCCATAGGCCTACATCATGTGGCAAACCGGTGAGCATGTGGCTCTATTAGTATAGGAGATACCTGAAAACATATCACACTTTTCATCATAGTGCTTTTACCAATGCATACAATGCATGGAGAAGTCATTTCGAATGACTGGTCCTCAGTGTTGTGAGAACGATGACTGGTTAAAATTTTTGGTGGTTTCTTGTTCAGTTCATAGGCCTACATCATGTGGCAAACCGGTGAGCATGTGGCTCTATTAGTATAGGAGATACCTGAAAACATATCACACTTTTCATCATAGTGCTTTTACCAATGCATAAAATGCATGGAGAAGTCATTTCGAATTACTGGTCCTCAGTGTTGTGAGAACGATGACTGGTTAAAATTTTTGGTGGTTTCTTGTTCAGTCCATAGGCCTACATCATGTGGCAAACCGGTGAGCATGTGGCTCTATTAGTATAGGAGATACCTGAAAACATATCACACTTTTCATCATAGTGCTTTTACCAATGCATAAAATGCATGGAGAAGTCATTTCGAATGACTGGTCCTCAGTGTTGTGAGAACGATGACTGGTTAAAATTTTTGGTGGTTTCTTGTTCAGTCCATAGGCCTACATCATGTGGCAAACCGGTGAGCATGTGGCTCTATTAGTATAGGAGATACCTGAAAACATCACACTTTTCATCATAGTGCTTTTACCAATGCATACAATGCATGGAGAAGTCATTTCGAATGACTGGTCCTCAGTGTTGTGAGAACGATGACTGGTTAAAATTTTTGGTGGTTTCTTGTTCAGTCCATAGGCCTACATCATGTGGCAAACCGGTAAGCATGTGGCTCTATTAGTATAGGAGATACCTGAAAACATATCACACTTTTCATCATAGTGCTTTTACCAATGCATAAAATGCATGGAGAAGTCATTTCGAATGACTGGTCCTCAGTGTTGTGAGAACGATGACTGGTTAAAATTTTTGGTGGTTTCTTGTTCAGTCCATAGGCCTACATCATGTGGCAAACCGGTGAGCATGTGGCTCTATTAGTATAGGAGATACCTGAAAACATCACACTTTTCATCATAGTGCTTTTACCAATGCATAAAATGCATGGAGAAGTCATTTCGAATGACTGGTCCTCAGTGTTGTGAGAACGATGACTGGTTAAAATTTTTGGTGGTTTCTTGTTCAGTCCATAGGCCTACATCATGTGGCAAACCGGTGAGCATGTGGCTCTATTAGTATAGGAGATACCTGAAAACATCACACTTTTCATCATAGTGCTTTTACCAATGCATACAATGCATGGAGAAGTCATTTCGAATGACTGGTCCTCAGTGTTGTGAGAACGATGACTGGTTAAAATTTTTGGTGGTTTCTTGTTCAGTCCATAGGCCTACATCATGTGGCAAACCGGTGAGCATGTGGCTCTATTAGTATAGGAGATACCTGAAAACATATCACACTTTTCATCATAGTGCTTTTACCAATGCATAAAATGCATGGAGAAGTCATTTCGAATGACTGGTCCTCAGTGTTGTGAGAACGATGACTGGTTAAAATTTTTGGTGGTTTCTTGTTCAGTCCATAGGCCTACATCATGTGGCAAACCGGTGAGCATGTGGCTCTATTAGTATAGGAGATACCTGAAAACATATCACACTTTTCATCATAGTGCTTTTACCAATGCATACAATGCATGGAGAAGTCATTTCGAATGACTGGTCCTCAGTGTTGTGAGAACGATGACTGGTTAAAATTTTTGGTGGTTTCTTGTTCAGTCCATAGGCCTACATCATGTGGCAAACCGGTGAGCATGTGGCTCTATTAGTATAGGAGATACCTGAAAACATATCACACTTTTCATCATAGTGCTTTTACCAATGCATAAAATGCATGGAGAAGTCATTTCGAATGACTGGTCCTCAGTGTTGTGAGAACGATGACTGGTTAAAATTTTTGGTGGTTTCTTGTTCAGTCCATAGGCCTACATCATGTGGCAAACCGGTGAGCATGTGGCTCTATTAGTATAGGAGATACCTGAAAACATCACACTTTTCATCATAGTGCTTTTACCAATGCATAAAATGCATGGAGAAGTCATTTCGAATGACTGGTCCTCAGTGTTGTGAGAACGATGACTGGTTAAAATTTTTGGTGGTTTCTTGTTCAGTCCATAGGCCTACATCATGTGGCAAACCGGTGAGCATGTGGCTCTATTAGTATAGGAGATACCTGAAAACATATCACACTTTTCATCATAGTGCTTTTACCAATGCATACAATGCATGGAGAAGTCATTTCGAATGACTGGTCCTCAGTGTTGTGAGAACGATGACTGGTTAAAATTTTTGGTGGTTTCTTGTTCAGTTCATAGGCCTACATCATGTGGCAAACCGGTGAGCATGTGGCTCTATTAGTATAGGAGATACCTGAAAACATATCACACTTTTCATCATAGTGCTTTTACCAATGCATAAAATGCATGGAGAAGTCATTTCGAATTACTGGTCCTCAGTGTTGTGAGAACGATGACTGGTTAAAATTTTTGGTGGTTTCTTGTTCAGTCCATAGGCCTACATCATGTGGCAAACCGGTGAGCATGTGGCTCTATTAGTATAGGAGATACCTGAAAACATATCACACTTTTCATCATAGTGCTTTTACCAATGCATAAAATGCATGGAGAAGTCATTTCGAATGACTGGTCCTCAGTGTTGTGAGAACGATGACTGGTTAAAATTTTTGGTGGTTTCTTGTTCAGTCCATAGGCCTACATCATGTGGCAAACCGGTGAGCATGTGGCTCTATTAGTATAGGAGATACCTGAAAACATCACACTTTTCATCATAGTGCTTTTACCAATGCATACAATGCATGGAGAAGTCATTTCGAATGACTGGTCCTCAGTGTTGTGAGAACGATGACTGGTTAAAATTTTTGGTGGTTTCTTGTTCAGTCCATAGGCCTACATCATGTGGCAAACCGGTAAGCATGTGGCTCTATTAGTATAGGAGATACCTGAAAACATATCACACTTTTCATCATAGTGCTTTTACCAATGCATAAAATGCATGGAGAAGTCATTTCGAATGACTGGTCCTCAGTGTTGTGAGAACGATGACTGGTTAAAATTTTTGGTGGTTTCTTGTTCAGTCCATAGGCCTACATCATGTGGCAAACCGGTGAGCATGTGGCTCTATTAGTATAGGAGATACCTGAAAACATATCACACTTTTCATCATAGTGCTTTTACCAATGCATAAAATGCATGGAGAAGTCATTTCGGATGACTGGTCCTCAGTGTTGTGAGAACGATGACTGGTTAAAATTTTTGGTGGTTTCTTGTTCAGTCCATAGGCCTACATCATGTGGCAAACCGGTGAGCATGTGGCTCTATTAGTATAGGAGATACCTGAAAACATATCACACTTTTCATCATAGTGCTTTTACCAATGCATACAATGCATGGAGAAGTCATTTCGAATGACTGGTCCTCAGTGTTGTGAGAACGATGACTGGTTAAAATTTTTGGTGGTTTCTTGTTCAGTTCATAGGCCTACATCATGTGGCAAACCGGTGAGCATGTGGCTCTATTAGTATAGGAGATACCTGAAAACATATCACACTTTTCATCATAGTGCTTTTACCAATGCATAAAATGCATGGAGAAGTCATTTCGAATGACTGGTCCTCAGTGTTGTGAGAACGATGACTGGTTAAAATTTTTGGTGGTTTCTTGTTCAGTCCATAGGCCTACATCATGTGGCAAACCGGTGAGCATGTGGCTCTATTAGTATAGGAGATACCTGAAAACATATCACACTTTTCATCATAGTGCTTTTACCAATGCATAAAATGCATGGAGAAGTCATTTCGAATGACTGGTCCTCAGTGTTGTGAGAACGATGACTGGTTAAAATTTTTGGTGGTTTCTTGTTCAGTCCATAGGCCTACATCATGTGGCAAACCGGTGAGCATGTGGCTCTATTAGTATAGGAGATACCTGAAAACATCACACTTTTCATCATAGTGCTTTTACCAATGCATACAATGCATGGAGAAGTCATTTCGAATGACTGGTCCTCAGTGTTGTGAGAACGATGACTGGTTAAAATTTTTGGTGGTTTCTTGTTCAGTCCATAGGCCTACATCATGTGGCAAACCGGTGAGCATGTGGCTCTATTAGTATAGGAGATACCTGAAAACATATCACACTTTTCATCATAGTGCTTTTACCAATGCATAAAATGCATGGAGAAGTCATTTCGAATGACTGGTCCTCAGTGTTGTGAGAACGATGACTGGTTAAAATTTTTGGTGGTTTCTTGTTCAGTCCATAGGCCTACATCATGTGGCAAACCGGTGAGCATGTGGCTCTATTAGTATAGGAGATACCTGAAAACATATCACACTTTTCATCATAGTGCTTTTACCAATGCATAAAATGCATGGAGAAGTCATTTCGAATGACTGGTCCTCAGTGTTGTGAGAACGATGACTGGTTAAAATTTTTGGTGGTTTCTTGTTCAGTCCATAGGCCTACATCATGTGGCAAACCGGTGAGCATGTGGCTCTATTAGTATAGGAGATACCTGAAAACATATCACACATGTAAAGTCTTGTCTAAAGTCCACTTTAAGGGAGGATATTAGCGAAGGGAATGAGGATGTCGAGTCCATATGGGTTGAAATTCATGGAGGGAAAAATGGTAACAAAATTCTCATTGGGGTCTGTTACAAACCCCCAAATATAACAGAAAGCATGGAAAGTCTACTTCTAAAGCAGATAGATGAAGCTGCAACCCATAATGAGGTCCTGGTTATGGGGGACTTTAACTACCCGGATATTAACTGGGAAACAGAAACCTGTGAAACCCATAAAGGCAACAGGTTTCTGCTAATAACCAAGAAAAATTATCTTTCACAATTGGTGCAGAATACAACCAGAGGAGCAGCACTTTTAGACCTAATACTATCTAATAGACCTGACAGAATAACAAATCTGCAGGTGGTTGGGCATTTAGGAAATAGCGACCACAATATTGTGCAGTTTCACCTGTCTTTCACTAGGGGGACTTGTCAGGGAGTCACAAAAACATTGAACTTTAGGAAGGCAAAGTTTGAACAGCTTAGAGATGCCCTTAATCTGGTAGACTGGGACAATATCCTCAGAAATGAGAATACAGATAATAAATGGGAAATGTTTAAGAACATCCTAAATAGGCAGTGTAAGCGGTTTATACCTTGTGGGAATAAAAGGACTAGAAATAGGAAAAACCCAATGTGGCTAAACAAAGAAGTAAGACAGGCAATTAACAGTAAAAAGAAAGCATTTGCACTACTAAAGCAGGATGGCACCATTGAAGCTCTAAAAAACTATAGGGAGAAAAATACTTTATCTAAAAAACTAATTAAAGCTGCCAAAAAGGAAACAGAGAAGCACATTGCTAAGGAGAGTAAAACTAATCCCAAACTGTTCTTCAACTATATCAATAGTAAAAGAATAAAAACTGAAAATGTAGGCCCCTTAAAAAATAGTGAGGAAAGAATGGTTGTAGATGACGAGGAAAAAGCTAACATATTAAACACCTTCTTCTCCACGGTATTCACGGTGGAAAATGAAATGCTAGGTGAAATCCCAAGAAACAATGAAAACCCTATATTAAGGGTCACCAATCTAACCCAAGAAGAGGTGCGAAACCGGCTAAATAAGATTAAAATAGATAAATCTCCGGGTCCGGATGGCATACACCCACGAGTACTAAGAGAACTAAGTAATGTAATAGATAAACCATTATTTCTTATTTTTAGTGACTCTATAGCGACAGGGTCTGTTCCGCAGGACTGGCGCATAGCAAATGTGGTGCCAATATTCAAAAAGGGCTCTAAAAGTGAACCTGGAAATTATAGGCCAGTAAGTCTTACCTCTATTGTTGGTAAAATATTTGAAGGGTTTCTGAGGGATGTTATTCTGGATTATCTCAATGAGAATAACTGTTTAACTCCATATCAGCATGGGTTTATGAGAAATCGCTCCTGTCAAACCAATCTAATCAGTTTTTATGAAGAGGTAAGCTATAGACTGGACCACGGTGAGTCATTGGACGTGGTATATCTCGATTTTTCCAAAGCGTTTGATACCGTGCCGCACAAGAGGTTGGTACACAAAATGAGAATGCTTGGTCTGGGGGAAAATGTGTGTAAATGGGTTAGTAACTGGCTTAGTGATAGAAAGCAGAGGGTGGTTATAAATGGTATAGTCTCTAACTGGGTCGCTGTGACCAGTGGGGTACCGCAGGGGTCAGTATTGGGACCTGTTCTCTTCAACATATTCATTAATGATCTGGTAGAAGGTTTACACAGTAAAATATCGATATTTGCAGATGATACAAAACTATGTAAAGCAGTTAATACAAGAGAAGATAGTATTCTGCTACAGATGGATCTGGATAAGTTGGAAACTTGGGCTGAAAGGTGGCAGATGAGGTTTAACAATGATAAATGTAAGGTTATACACATGGGAAGAGGGAATCAATATCACCATTACACACTGAACGGGAAACCACTGGGTAAATCTGACAGGGAGAAGGACTTGGGGATCCTAGTTAATGATAAACTTACCTGGAGCAGCCAGTGCCAGGCAGCAGCTGCCAAGGCAAACAGGATCATGGGGTGCATTAAAAGAGGTCTGGATACACATGATGAGAGCATTATACTGCCTCTGTACAAATCCCTAGTTAGACCGCACATGGAGTACTGTGTCCAGTTTTGGGCACCGGTGCTCAGGAAGGATATAATGGAACTAGAGAGAGTACAAAGGAGAGCAACAAAATTAATAAAGGGGATGGGAGAACTACAATACCCAGATAGATTAGCGAAATTAGGATTATTTAGTCTAGAAAAAAGACGACTGAGGGGCGATCTAATAACCATGTATAAGTATATAAGGGGACAATACAAATATCTCGCTGAGGATCTGTTTATACCAAGGAAGGTGACGGGCACAAGGGGGCATTCTTTGCGTCTGGAGGAGAGAAGGTTTTTCCACCAACATAGAAGAGGATTCTTTACTGTTAGGGCAGTGAGAATCTGGAATTGCTTGCCTGAGGAGGTGGTGATGGCGAACTCAGTCGAGGGGTTCAAGAGAGGCCTGGATGTCTTCCTGGAGCAGAACAATATTGTATCATACAATTATTAGGTTCTGTAGAAGGACGTAGATCTGGATATTTATTATGATGGAATATAGGCTGAACTGGATGGACAAATGTCTTTTTTCGGCCTTACTAACTATGTTACTATGTTACTATGTTACTTTTCATCATAGTGCTTTTACCAATGCATAAAATGCATGGAGAAGTCATTTGGAATGACTGGTCCTCAGTGTTGTGAGAACGATGACTGCTTAAAATTTTTGGTGGTTTCTTGTTCAGTCCATAGGCCTACATCATGTGGCAAACCGGTGAGCATGTGGCTCTATTAGTATAGGAGATACCTGAAAACATATCACACTTTTCATCATAGTGCTTTTACCAATGCATAAAATGCATGGAGAAGTCATTTCGAATGACTGGTCCTCAGTGTTGTGAGAACGATGACTGGTTAAAATTTTTGGTGGTTTCTTGTTCAGTCCATAGGCCTACATCATGTGGCAAACCGGTGAGCATGTGGCTCTATTAGTATAGGAGATACCTGAAAACATATCACACTTTTCAATCATAGTGCTTTTACCAATGCATAAAATGCATGGAGAAGTCATTTCGAATGACTGGTCCTCAGTGTTGTGAGAACGATGACTGGTTAAAATTTTTGGTGGTTTCTTGTTCAGTCCATAGGCCTACATCATGTGGCAAACCGGTGAGCATGTGGCTCTATTAGTATAGGAGATACCTGAAAACATATCACACTTTTCATCATAGTGCTTTTACCAATGCATAAAATGCATGGAGAAGTCATTTCGAATGACAGGTCCTCAGTGTTGTGAGAACGATGACTGGTTAAAATTTTTGGTGGTTTCTTGTTCAGTCCATAGGCCTACATCATGTGGCAAACCGGTGAGCATGTGGCTCTATTAGTATAGGAGATACCTGAAAACATATCACAACTTTTCATCATAGTGCTTTTACCAATGCATAAAATGCATGGAGAAGTCATTTCGAATGACTGGTCCTCAGTGTTGTGAGAACGATGACTGGTTAAAATTTTTGGTGGTTTCTTGTTCAGTCCATAGGCCTACATCATGTGGCAAACCGGTGAGCATGTGGCTCTATTAGTATAGGAGATACCTGAAAACATATCACATTTTTCATCATAGTGCTTTTACCAATGCATAAAATGCATGGAGAAGTCATTTCGAATGACTGGTCCTCAGTGTTGTGAGAACGATGACTGGTTAAAATTTTTGGTGGTTTCTTGTTCAGTCCATAGGCCTACATCATGTGGCAAACCGGTGAGCATGTGGCTCTATTAGTATAGGAGATACCTGAAAACATATCACACTTTTCATCATAGTGCTTTTACCAATGCATAAAATGCATGGAGAAGTCATTTCGAATGACTGGTCCTCAGTGTTGTGAGAACGATGACTGGTTAAAATTTTTGGTGGTTTCTTGTTCAGTCCATAGGCCTACATCATGTGGCAAACCGGTGAGCATGTGGCTCTATTAGTATAGGAGATACCTGAAAACATATCACACTTTTCATCATAGTGCTTTTACCAATGCATAAAATGCATGGAGAAGTCATTTCGAATGACTGGTCCTCAGTGTTGTGAGAACGATGACTGGTTAAAATTTTTGGTGGTTTCTTGTTCAGTCCATAGGCCTACATCATGTGGCAAACCGGTGAGCATGTGGCTCTATTAGTATAGGAGATACCTGAAAACATATCACACTTTTCATCATAGTGCTTTTACCAATGCATAAAATGCATGGAGAAGTCATTTCGAATGACTGGTCCTCAGTGTTGTGAGAACGATGACTGGTTAAAATTTTTGGTGGTTTCTTGTTCAGTCCATAGGCCTACATCATGTGGCAAACCGGTGAGCATGTGGCTCTATTAGTATAGGAGATACCTGAAAACATATCACACTTTTCATCATAGTGCTTTTACCAATGCATAAAATGCATGGAGAAGTCATTTCGAATGACTGGTCCTCAGTGTTGTGAGAACGATGACTGGTTAAAATTTTTGGTGGTTTCTTGTTCAGTCCATAGGCCTACATCATGTGGCAAACCGGTGAGCATGTGGCTCTATTAGTATAGGAGATACCTGAAAACATATCACACTTTTCATCATAGTGCTTTTACCAATGCATAAAATGCATGGAGAAGTCATTTCGAATGACTGGTCCTCAGTGTTGTGAGAACGATGACTGGTTAAAATTTTTGGTGGTTTCTTGTTCAGTCCATAGGCCTACATCATGTGGCAAACCGGTGAGCATGTGGCTCTATTAGTATAGGAGATACCTGAAAACATATCACACTTTTCATCATAGTGCTTTTACCAATGCATAAAATGCATGGAGAAGTCATTTCGAATGACTGGTCCTCAGTGTTGTGAGAACAATGACTGGTTAAAATTTTTGGTGGTTTCTTGTTCAGTCCATAGGCCTACATCATGTGGCAAAAGGTGAGCATGTGGCTCTATTAGTATAGGAGATACCTGAAAACATATCACACTTTTCATCATAGTGCTTTTACCAATGCATAAAATGCATGGAGAAGTCATTTCGAATGACTGGTCCTCAGTGTTGTGAGAACGATAACTGGTTAAAATTTTTGGTGGTTTCTTGTTCAGTCCATAGGCCTACATCATGTGGCAAACCGGTGAGCATGTGGCTCTATTAGTATAGGAGATACCTGAAAACATATCACACTTTTCATCATAGTGCATTTACCAATGCATAAAATGCATGGAGAAGTCATTTCGAATGACTGGTCCTCAGTGTTGTGAGAACGATGACTGGTTAAAATTTTTGGTGGTTTCTTGTTCAGTCCATAGGCCTACATCATGTGGCAAACCGGTGAGCATGTGGCTCTATTAGTATAGGAGATACCTGAAAACATATCACACTTTTCATCATAGTGCTTTTACCAATGCATAAAATGCATGGAGAAGTCATTTCGAATGACTGGTCCTCAGTGTTGTGAGAACGATGACTGGTTAAAATTTTTGGTGGTTTCTTGTTCAGTCCATAGGCCTACATCATGTGGCAAACCGGTGAGCATGTGGCTCTATTAGTATAGGAGATACCTGAAAACATATCACACTTTTCATCATAGTGCTTTTACCAATGCATAAAATGCATGGAGAAGTCATTTCGAATGACTGGTCCTCAGTGTTGTGAGAACGATGACTGGTTAAAATTTTTGGTGGTTTCTTGTTCAGTCCATAGGCCTACATCATGTAGCAAACCGGTGAGCATGTGGCTCTATTAGTATAGGAGATACCTGAAAACATATCACACTTTTCATCATAGTGCTTTTACCAATGCATAAAATGCATGGAGAAGTCATTTCGAATGACTGGTCCTCAGTGTTGTGAGAACGATGACTGGTTAAAATTTTTGGTGGTTTCTTGTTCAGTCCATAGGCCTACATCATGTGGCAAACCGGTGAGCATGTGGCTCTATTAGTATAGGCGATACCTGAAAACATATCACACTTTTCATCATAGTGCTTTTACCAATGCATAAAATGCATGGAGAAGTCATTTCGAATGACTGGTCCTCAGTGTTGTGAGAACGATGACTGGTTAAAATTTTTGGTGGTTTCTTGTTCAGTCCATAGGCCTACATCATGTGGCAAACCGGTGAGCATGTGGCTCTATTAGTATAGGCGATACCTGAAAACATATCACACTTTTCATCATAGTGCTTTTACCAATGCATAAAATGCATGGAGAAGTCATTTCGAATGACTGGTCCTCAGTGTTGTGAGAACGATGACTGGTTAAAATTTTTGGTGGTTTCTTGTTCAGTCCATAGGCCTACATCATGTGGCAAACCGGTGAGCATGTGGCTCTATTAGTATAGGAGATACCTGAAAACATGTCACACTTTTCATCATAGTGCTTTTACCAATGCATAAAATGCATGGAGAAGTCATTTCGAATGACTGGTCCTCAGTGTTGTGAGAACGATGACTGGTTAAAATTTTTGGTGGTTTCTTGTTCAGTCCATAGGCCTACATCATGTGGCAAACCGGTGAGCATGTGGCTCTATTAGTATAGGAGATACCTGAAAACATATCACACTTTTCATCATAGTGCTTTTACCAATGCATAAAATGCATGGAGAAGTCATTTCGAATGACTGGTCCTCAGTGTTGTGAGAACGATGACTGGTTAAAATTTTTGGTGGTTTCTTGTTCAGTCCATAGGCCTACATCATGTGGCAAACCGGTGAGCATGTGGCTCTATTAGTATAGGAGATACCTGAAAACATATCACACTTTTCATCATAGTGCTTTTACCAATGCATAAAATGCATGGAGAAGTCATTTCGAATGACTGGTCCTCAGTGTTGTGAGAACGATGACTGGTTAAAATTTTTGGTGGTTTCTTGTTCAGTCCATAGGCCTACATCATGTGGCAAACCGGTGAGCATGTGGCTCTATTAGTATAGGAAATACCTGAAAACATATCACACTTTTCATCATAGTGCTTTTACCAATGCATAAAATGCATGGAGAGGTCATTTCGAATGACTGGTCCTCAGTGTTGTGAGAACGATGACTGGTTAAAATTTTTGGTGGTTTCTTGTTCAGTCCATAGGCCTTAATCATGTGGCAAACCGGTGAGCATGTGGCTCTATTAGAATAGGAGATACCTGAAAACATATCACACTTTTCATCATAGTGCTTTTACCAATGCATAAAATGCATGGAGAGGTCATTTCGAATGACTGGTCCTCAGTGTTGTGAGAACGATGACTGGTTAAAATTTTTGGTGGTTTCTTGTTCAGTCCATAGGCCTACATCATGTGGCAAACCGGTGAGCATGTGGCTCTATTAGTATAGGAGATACCTGAAAACATATCACACTTTTCATCATAGTGCTTTTACCAATGCATAAAATGCATGGAGAAGTCATTTCGAATGACTGGTCCTCAGTGTTGTGAGAACGATGACTGGTTAAAATTTTTGGTGGTTTCTTGTTCAGTCCATAGGCCTACAGCATGTGGCAAACCGGTGAGCATGTGGCTCTATTAGTATAGGAGATACCTGAAAACATATCACACTTTTCATCATAGTGCTTTTACCAATGCATAAAATGCATGGAGAAGTCATTTCGAATGACTGGTCCTCAGTGTTGTGAGAACGATGACTGGTTAAAATTTTTGGTGGTTTCTTGTTCAGTCCATAGGCCTACATCATGTGGCAAACCGGTGAGCATGTGGCTCTATTAGTATAGGAGATACCTGAAAACATATCACACTTTTCATCATAGTGCTTTTACCAATGCATAAAATGCATGGAGAAGTCATTTCGGATGACTGGTCCTCAGTGTTGTGAGAACGATGACTGGTTAAAATTTTTGGTGGTTTCTTGTTCAGTCCATAGGCCTACATCATGTGGCAAACCGGTGAGCATGTGGCTCTATTAGTATAGGAGATACCTGAAAACATATCACACTTTTCATCATAGTGCTTTTACCAATGCATAAAATGCATGGAGAAGTCATTTCGAATGACTGGTCCTCAGTGTTGTGAGAACGATGACTGGTTAAAATTTTTGGTGGTTTCTTGTTCAGTCCATAGGCCTACATCATGTGGCAAACCGGTGAGCATGTGGCTCTATTAGTATAGGAGATACCTGAAAACATATCACACTTTTCATCATAGTGCTTTTACCAATGCATAAAATGCATGGAGAAGTCATTTCGAATGACTGGTCCTCAGTGTTGTGAGAATGATGACTGGTTAAAATTTTTGGTGGTTTCTTGTTCAGTCCATAGGCCTACATCATGTGGCAAACCGGTGAGCATGTGGCTCTATTAGTATAGGAGATACCTGAAAACATATCACACTTTTCATCATAGTGCTTTTACCAATGCATAAAATGCATGGAGAAGTCATTTCGAATGACTGGTCCTCAGTGTTGTGAGAACGATGACTGGTTAAAATTTTTGGTGGTTTCTTGTTCAGTCCATAGGCCTACAGCATGTGGCAAACCGGTGAGCATGTGGCTCTATTAGTATAGGAGATACCTGAAAACATATCACACTTTTCATCATAGTGCTTTTACCAATGCACAAAATGCATGGAAAAGTCATTTCGAATGACTGGTCCTCAGTGTTGTGAGAACGATGACTGGTTAAAATTTTTGGTGGTTTCTTGTTCAGTCCATAGGCCTACATCATGTGGCAAACCGGTGAGCATGTGGCTCTATTAGTATAGGAAATACCTGAAAACATATCACACTTTTCATCATAGTGCTTTTACCAATGCATAAAATGCATGGAGAAGTCATTTCGGATGACTGGTCCTCAGTGTTGTGAGAACGATGACTGGTTAAAATTTTTGGTGGTTTCTTGTTCAGTCCATAGGCCTACATCATGTGGCAAACCGGTGAGCATGTGGCTCTATTAGTATAGGAGATACCTGAAAACATATTACACTTTTCATCATAGTGCTTTTACCAATGCATAAAATGCATGGAGAAGTCATTTCGGATGACTGGTCCTCAGTGTTGTGAGAACGATGACTGGTTAAAATTTTTGGTGGTTTCTTGTTCAGTCCATAGGCCTACATCATGTGGCAAACCGGTGAGCATGTAGCTCTATTAGTATAGGAGATACCTGAAAACATATCACACTTTTCATCATAGTGCTTTTACCAATGCATAAAATGCATGGAGAAGTCATTTTGAATGACTGGTCCTCAGTGTTGTGAGAACGATGACTGGTTAAAATTTTTGGTGGTTTCTTGTTCAGTCCATAGGCCTACATCATGTGGCAAACCGGTGAGCATGTGGCTCTATTAGTATAGGAGATACCTGAAAACATATCACACTTTTCATCATAGTGCTTTTACTAATGCATAAAATGCATGGAGAAGTCATTTCGAATGACTGGTCCTCAGTGTTGTGAGAACGATGACTGGTTAAAATTTTTGGTGGTTTCTTGTTCAGTCCATAGGCCTACATCATGTGGCAAACCGGTGAGCATGTGGCTCTATTAGTATAGGAGATACCTGAAAACATATCACATTTTTCATCATAGTGCTTTTACCAATGCATAAAATGCATGGAGAAGTCATTTCGAATGACTGGTCCTCAGTGTTGTGAGAACGATGACTGGTTAAAATTTTTGGTGGTTTCTTGTTCAGTCCATAGGCCTACATCATGTGGCAAACCGGTGAGCATGTGGCTCTATTAGTATAGGAGATACCTGAAAACATATCACACTTTTCATCATAGTGCTTTTACCAATGCATAAAATGCATGGAGAAGTCATTTCGAATGACTGGTCCTCAGTGTTGTGAGAACGATGACTGGTTAAAATTTTTGGTGGTTTCTTGTTCAGTCCATAGGCCTACATCATGTGGCAAACCGGTGAGCATGTGGCTCTATTAGTATAGGAGATACCTGAAAACATGTCACACTTTTCATCATAGTGCTTTTACCAATGCATAAAATGCATGGAGAAGTCATTTCGAATGACTGGTCCTCAGTGTTGTGAGAACGATGACTGGTTAAAATTTTTGGTGGTTTCTTGTTCAGTCCATAGGCCTACATCATGTGGCAAACCGGTGAGCATGTGGCTCTATTAGTATAGGAGATACCTGAAAACATATCACACTTTTCATCATAGTGCTTTTACCAATGCATAAAATGCATGGAGAAGTCATTTCGAATGACTGGTCCTCAGTGTTGTGAGAACGATGACTGGTTAAAATTTTTGGTGGTTTCTTGTTCAGTCCATAGGCCTACATCATGTGGCAAACCGGTGAGCATGTGGCTCTATTAGTATAGGAGATACCTGAAAACATATCACACTTTTCATCATAGTGCTTTTACCAATGCATAAAATGCATGGAGAAGTCATTTCGAATGACTGGTCCTCAGTGTTGTGAGAACGATGACTGGTTAAAATTTTTGGTGGTTTCTTGTTCAGTCCATAGGCCTACATCATGTGGCAAAAGGTGAGCATGTGGCTCTATTAGTATAGGAGATACCTGAAAACATATCACACTTTTCATCATAGTGCTTTTACCAATGCATAAAATGCATGGAGAAGTCATTTCGAATGACTGGTCCTCAGTGTTGTGAGAACGATAACTGGTTAAAATTTTTGGTGGTTTCTTGTTCAGTCCATAGGCCTACATCATGTGGCAAACCGGTGAGCATGTGGCTCTATTAGTATAGGAGATACCTGAAAACATATCACACTTTTCATCATAGTGCATTTACCAATGCATAAAATGCATGGAGAAGTCATTTCGAATGACTGGTCCTCAGTGTTGTGAGAACGATGACTGGTTAAAATTTTTGGTGGTTTCTTGTTCAGTCCATAGGCCTACATCATGTGGCAAACCGGTGAGCATGTGGCTCTATTAGTATAGGAGATACCTGAAAACATATCACACTTTTCATCATAGTGCTTTTACCAATGCATAAAATGCATGGAGAAGTCATTTCGAATGACTGGTCCTCAGTGTTGTGAGAACGATGACTGGTTAAAATTTTTGGTGGTTTCTTGTTCAGTCCATAGGCCTACATCATGTGGCAAACCGGTGAGCATGTGGCTCTATTAGTATAGGAGATACCTGAAAACATATCACACTTTTCATCATAGTGCTTTTACCAATGCATAAAATGCATGGAGAAGTCATTTCGAATGACTGGTCCTCAGTGTTGTGAGAACGATGACTGGTTAAAATTTTTGGTGGTTTCTTGTTCAGTCCATAGGCCTACATCATGTAGCAAACCGGTGAGCATGTGGCTCTATTAGTATAGGAGATACCTGAAAACATATCACACTTTTCATCATAGTGCTTTTACCAATGCATAAAATGCATGGAGAAGTCATTTCGAATGACTGGTCCTCAGTGTTGTGAGAACGATGACTGGTTAAAATTTTTGGTGGTTTCTTGTTCAGTCCATAGGCCTACATCATGTGGCAAACCGGTGAGCATGTGGCTCTATTAGTATAGGCGATACCTGAAAACATATCACACTTTTCATCATAGTGCTTTTACCAATGCATAAAATGCATGGAGAAGTCATTTCGAATGACTGGTCCTCAGTGTTGTGAGAACGATGACTGGTTAAAATTTTTGGTGGTTTCTTGTTCAGTCCATAGGCCTACATCATGTGGCAAACCGGTGAGCATGTGGCTCTATTAGTATAGGCGATACCTGAAAACATATCACACTTTTCATCATAGTGCTTTTACCAATGCATAAAATGCATGGAGAAGTCATTTCGAATGACTGGTCCTCAGTGTTGTGAGAACGATGACTGGTTAAAATTTTTGGTGGTTTCTTGTTCAGTCCATAGGCCTACATCATGTGGCAAACCGGTGAGCATGTGGCTCTATTAGTATAGGAGATACCTGAAAACATGTCACACTTTTCATCATAGTGCTTTTACCAATGCATAAAATGCATGGAGAAGTCATTTCGAATGACTGGTCCTCAGTGTTGTGAGAACGATGACTGGTTAAAATTTTTGGTGGTTTCTTGTTCAGTCCATAGGCCTACATCATGTGGCAAACCGGTGAGCATGTGGCTCTATTAGTATAGGAGATACCTGAAAACATATCACACTTTTCATCATAGTGCTTTTACCAATGCATAAAATGCATGGAGAAGTCATTTCGAATGACTGGTCCTCAGTGTTGTGAGAACGATGACTGGTTAAAATTTTTGGTGGTTTCTTGTTCAGTCCATAGGCCTACATCATGTGGCAAACCGGTGAGCATGTGGCTCTATTAGTATAGGAGATACCTGAAAACATATCACACTTTTCATCATAGTGCATTTACCAATGCATAAAATGCATGGAGAAGTCATTTCGAATGACTGGTCCTCAGTGTTGTGAGAACGATGACTGGTTAAAATTTTTGGTGGTTTCTTGTTCAGTCCATAGGCCTACATCATGTGGCAAACCGGTGAGCATGTGGCTCTATTAGTATAGGAAATACCTGAAAACATATCACACTTTTCATCATAGTGCTTTTACCAATGCATAAAATGCATGGAGAGGTCATTTCGAATGACTGGTCCTCAGTGTTGTGAGAACGATGACTGGTTAAAATTTTTGGTGGTTTCTTGTTCAGTCCATAGGCCTTCATCATGTGGCAAACCGGTGAGCATGTGGCTCTATTAGAATAGGAGATACCTGAAAACATATCACACTTTTCATCATAGTGCTTTTACCAATGCATAAAATGCATGGAGAGGTCATTTCGAATGACTGGTCCTCAGTGTTGTGAGAACGATGACTGGTTAAAATTTTTGGTGGTTTCTTGTTCAGTCCATAGGCCTACATCATGTGGCAAACCGGTGAGCATGTGGCTCTATTAGTATAGGAGATACCTGAAAACATATCACACTTTTCATCATAGTGCTTTTACCAATGCATAAAATGCATGGAGAAGTCATTTCGGATGACTGGTCCTCAGTGTTGTGAGAACGATGACTGGTTAAAATTTTTGGTGGTTTCTTGTTCAGTCCATAGGCCTACATCATGTGGCAAACCGGTGAGCATGTGGCTCTATTAGTATAGGAGATACCTGAAAACATATCACACTTTTCATCATAGTGCTTTTACCAATGCATAAAATGCATGGAGAAGTCATTTCGAATGACTGGTCCTCAGTGTTGTGAGAACAATGACTGGTTAAAATTTTTGGTGGTTTCTTGTTCAGTCCATAGGCCTACATCATGTGGCAAACCGGTGAGCATGTGGCTCTATTAGTATAGGAGATACCTGAAAACATATCACACTTTTCGTCATAGTGCTTTTACCAATGCATAAAATGCATGGAGAAGTCATTTCGAATGACTGGTCCTCAGTGTTGTGAGAACGATGACTGGTTAAAATTTTTGGTGGTTTCTTGTTCAGTCCATAGGCCTACATCATGTGGCAAACCGGTGAGCATGTGGCTCTATTAGTATAGGAGATACCTGAAAACATATCACACTTTTCATCATAGTGCTTTTACCAATGCATAAAATGCATGGAGAAGTCATTTCGAATGACTGGTCCTCAGTGTTGTGAGAACGATGACTGGTTAAAATTTTTGGTGGTTTCTTGTTCAGTCCATAGGCCTACATCATGTGGCAAACCGGTGAGCATGTGGCTCTATTAGTATAGGAGATACCTGAAAACATATCACACTTTTCATCATAGTGCTTTTACCAATGCATAAAATGCATGGAGAAGTCATTTCGAATGACTGGTCCTCAGTGTTGTGAGAACGATGACTGGTTAAAATTTTTTGTGGTTTCTTGTTCAGTCCATAGGCCTACATCATGTGGCAAACCGGTGAGCATGTGGCTCTATTAGTATAGGAGATACCTGAAAACATATCACACTTTTCATCATAGTGCTTTTACCAATGCATAAAATGCATGGAGAAGTCATTTCGAATGACTGGTCCTCAGTGTTGTGAGAACGATGACTGGTTAAAATTTTTGGTGGTTTCTTGTTCAGTCCATAGGCCTACATCATGTGGCAAACCGGTGAGCATGTGGCTCTATTAGTATAGGAGATACCTGAAAACATATCACACTTTTCATCATAGTGCTTTTACCAATGCATAACATGCATGGAGAAGTCATTTCGGATGACTGGTCCTCAGTGTTGTGAGAACGATGACTGGTTAAAATTTTTGGTGGTTTCTTGTTCAGTCCATAGGCCTACATCATGTGGCAAACCGGTGAGCATGTGGCTCTATTAGTATAGGAGATACCTGAAAACATATTACACTTTTCATCATAGTGCTTTTACCAATGCATAAAATGCATGGAGAAGTCATTTCGAATGACTGGTCCTCAGTGTTGTGAGAACGATGACTGGTTAAAATTTTTGGTGGTTTCTTGTTCAGTCCATAGGCCTACATCATGTGGCAAACCGGTGAGCATGTGGCTCTATTAGTATAGGAGATACCTGAAAACATATCACACTTTTCATCATAGTGCTTTTACCAATGCATAAAATGCATGGAGAAGTCATTTCGAATGACTGGTCCTCAGTGTTGTGAGAACGATGACTGGTTAAAATTTTTGGTGGTTTCTTGTTCAGTCCATAGGCCTACATCATGTGGCAAACCGGTGAGCATGTGGCTCTATTAGTATAGGAGATACCTGAAAACATATCACACTTTTCATCATAGTGCTTTTACCAATGCATAAAATGCATGGAGAAGTCATTTCGAATGACTGGTCCTCAGTGTTGTGAGAACGATGACTGGTTAAAATTTTTGGTGGTTTCTTGTTCAGTCCATAGGCCTACATCATGTGGCAAACCGGTGAGCATGTGGCTCTATTAGTATAGGAGATACCTGAAAACATATCACACTTTTCATCATAGTGCTTTTACCAATGCATAAAATGCATGGAGAAGTCATTTCGAATGACTGGTCCTCAGTGTTGTGAGAACAATGACTGGTTAAAATTTTTGGTGGTTTCTTGTTCAGTCCATAGTCCTACATCATGTGGCAAAAGGTGAGCATGTGGCTCTATTAGTATAGGAGATACCTGAAAACATATCACACTTTTCATCATAGTGCTTTTACCAATGCATAAAATGCATGGAGAAGTCATTTCGAATGACTGGTCCTCAGTGTTGTGAGAACGATAACTGGTTAAAATTTTTGGTGGTTTCTTGTTCAGTCCATAGGCCTACATCATGTGGCAAACCGGTGAGCATGTGGCTCTATTAGTATAGGAGATACCTGAAAACATATCACACTTTTCATCATAGTGCATTTACCAATGCATAAAATGCATGGAGAAGTCATTTCGAATGACTGGTCCTCAGTGTTGTGAGAACGATGACTGGTTAAAATTTTTGGTGGTTTCTTGTTCAGTCCATAGGCCTACATCATGTGGCAAACCGGTGAGCATGTGGCTCTATTAGTATAGGAGATACCTGAAAACATATCACACTTTTCATCATAGTGCTTTTACCAATGCATAAAATGCATGGAGAAGTCATTTCGAATGACTGTTCCTCAGTGTTGTGAGAACGATGACTGGTTAAAATTTTTGGTGGTTTCTTGTTCAGTCCATAGGCCTACATCATGTGGCAAACCGGTGAGCATGTGGCTCTATTAGTATAGGAGATACCTGAAAACATATCACACTTTTCATCATAGTGCTTTTACCAATGCATAAAATGCATGGAGAAGTCATTTCGAATGACTGGTCCTCAGTGTTGTGAGAACGATGACTGGTTAAAATTTTTGGTGGTTTCTTGTTCAGTCCATAGGCCTACATCATGTAGCAAACCGGTGAGCATGTGGCTCTATTAGTATAGGAGATACCTGAAAACATATCACACTTTTCATCATAGTGCTTTTACCAATGCATAAAATGCATGGAGAAGTCATTTCGAATGACTGGTCCTCAGTGTTGTGAGAACGATGACTGGTTAAAATTTTTGGTGGTTTCTTGTTCAGTCCATAGGCCTACATCATGTGGCAAACCGGTGAGCATGTGGCTCTATTAGTATAGGCGATACCTGAAAACATATCACACTTTTCATCATAGTGCTTTTACCAATGCATAAAATGCATGGAGAAGTCATTTCGAATGACTGGTCCTCAGTGTTGTGAGAACGATGACTGGTTAAAATTTTTGGTGGTTTCTTGTTCAGTCCATAGGCCTACATCATGTGGCAAACCGGTGAGCATGTGGCTCTATTAGTATAGGCGATACCTGAAAACATATCACACTTTTCATCATAGTGCTTTTACCAATGCATAAAATGCATGGAGAAGTCATTTCGAATGACTGGTCCTCAGTGTTGTGAGAACGATGACTGGTTAAAATTTTTGGTGGTTTCTTGTTCAGTCCATAGGCCTACATCATGTGGCAAACCGGTGAGCATGTGGCTCTATTAGTATAGGAGATACCTGAAAACATGTCACACTTTTCATCATAGTGCTTTTACCAATGCATAAAATGCATGGAGAAGTCATTTCGAATGACTGGTCCTCAGTGTTGTGAGAACGATGACTGGTTAAAATTTTTGGTGGTTTCTTGTTCAGTCCATAGGCCTACATCATGTGGCAAACCGGTGAGCATGTGGCTCTATTAGTATAGGAGATACCTGAAAACATATCACACTTTTCATCATAGTGCTTTTACCAATGCATAAAATGCATGGAGAAGTCATTTCGAATGACTGGTCCTCAGTGTTGTGAGAACGATGACTGGTTAAAATTTTTGGTGGTTTCTTGTTCAGTCCATAGGCCTACATCATGTGGCAAACCGGTGAGCATGTGGCTCTATTAGTATAGGAGATACCTGAAAACATATCACACTTTTCATCATAGTGCTTTTACCAATGCATAAAATGCATGGAGAAGTCATTTCGAATGACTGGTCCTCAGTGTTGTGAGAACGATGACTGGTTAAAATTTTTGGTGGTTTCTTGTTCAGTCCATAGGCCTACATCATGTGGCAAACCGGTGAGCATGTGGCTCTATTAGTATAGGAAATACCTGAAAACATATCACACTTTTCATCATAGTGCTTTTACCAATGCATAAAATGCATGGAGAGGTCATTTCGAATGACTGGTCCTCAGTGTTGTGAGAACGATGACTGGTTAAAATTTTTGGTGGTTTCTTGTTCAGTCCATAGGCCTACATCATGTGGCAAACCGGTGAGCATGTGGCTCTATTAGAATAGGAGATACCTGAAAACATATCACACTTTTCATCATAGTGCTTTTACCAATGCATAAAATGCATGGAGAGGTCATTTCGAATGACTGGTCCTCAGTGTTGTGAGAACGATGACTGGTTAAAATTTTTGGTGGTTTCTTGTTCAGTCCATAGGCCTACATCATGTGGCAAACCGGTGAGCATGTGGCTCTATTAGTATAGGAGATACCTGAAAACATATCACACTTTTCATCATAGTGCTTTTACCAATGCATAAAATGCATGGAGAAGTCATTTCGAATGACTGGTCCTCAGTGTTGTGAGAACGATGACTGGTTAAAATTTTTGGTGGTTTCTTGTTCAGTCCATAGGCCTACATCATGTGGCAAACCGGTGAGCATGTGGCTCTATTAGTATAGGAGATACCTGAAAACATATCACACTTTTCATCATAGTGCTTTTACCAATGCATAAAATGCATGGAGAAGTCATTTCGAATGACTGGTCCTCAGTGTTGTGAGAACGATGACTGGTTAAAATTTTTGGTGGTTTCTTGTTCAGTCCATAGGCCTACATCATGTGGCAAACCGGTGAGCATGTGGCTCTATTAGTATAGGAGATACCTGAAAACATATCACATTTTTCATCATAGTGCTTTTACCAATGCATAAAATGCATGGAGAAGTCATTTCGAATGACTGGTCCTCAGTGTTGTGAGAACGATGACTGGTTAAAATTTTTGGTGGTTTCTTGTTCAGTCCATAGGCCTACATCATGTGGCAAACCGGTGAGCATGTGGCTCTATTAGTATAGGAGATACCTGAAAACATATCACACTTTTCATCATAGTGCTTTTACCAATGCATAAAATGCATGGAGAAGTCATTTCGGATCTAGGAGCAACATGGCAGATGTGACAACCTACATGGTGAGCTGCAGCATGTGCTACATGTTCACAGATCGACCAGAAGAAGAATCCAATTTCACCTGTCAGAAGTGTAGACTAGTGGCCCTTTTAGAAGAAAAGGTGCGGGGTCTGGAAGAAAGAATAGCAACTTTGAAACTCATCAAAGAGAATGAAGACTTTCTAGACAGAACAGAAGCATCTCTACTGGTCACAGAAGGTGCAAAAAGTGTCAGAGAACCTCCAAAAGCAGATGAGTGGAAGCATGTGACCAAAAGAAGCAAGAAGACCATGGAGAAATCACCAACCACACAACTGAAGAACCGATATCAAATCTTTGTAGAGGATGAAGATGGCACACCTAAGAATGAAGCAATACCAGCAAGCAAAAAAGAAAAGGGCACACAGCAACAAGTGACAGCAAAAAGTACAGCCAAGAAGCAACGAAGAGTGGTGGTGGTGGGAGACTCACTACTGAGAGGCACCGAAGCAGCCATCTGCAGACCGGACATAACTGCAAGAGAAGTATGCTGCCTTCCAGGTGCGATGATCAAGGATGTGACCGATAGGATACCAAAGCTCTTCAGCTCCAAGGACGTCCACCCATTTCTTCTGATACATGTTGGCACCAATGACACGGCAAGGAAGGACCTACCGACAATCTGCAAGGACTTTGAAGAGTTGGGGAAGAAAGTAAAGGAACTGGATGCACAGGTAGTTTTTTCTTCTATCCTTCCAGTAGACGGGCATGGCACCAGGAGATGGAACAGGATCCTTGATGCAAACAACTGGCTAAGACGATGGTGCAGACAACAAGGATTTGGATTCCTGGACCACGGTGTGAATTACTGGTATGATGGACTCCTCGCCAGAGACGGACTACACCTCAACAAACCTGGGAAACACACATTCGCCAGAAGACTCGCTACACTCATCAGGAGGGCGTTAAACTAGAAGAAGAGGGGACGGGAAGAAAAACATTAGACTCGAACAAAGACGACCCAGGAAAACATACTCAGAAGGGAGGTAAGAACATTTCTAAAACAATCCACAGTGAGGAGATTGGAACAAAACAAAATCCTCTAAACTGCATGCTCGCAAACGCCAGAAGCCTGACAAACAAGATGGAAGAACTAGAAGCAGAAATATCTACAGGTAACTTTGACATAGTGGGAATAACCGAGACATGGTTAGATGAAAGCTATGACTGGGCAGTTAACTTACAGGGTTACAGTCTGTTTAGAAAGGATCGTAAAAATCGGAGAGGAGGAGGGGTTTGTCTCTATGTAAAGTCTTGTCTAAAGTCCACTTTAAGGGAGGATATTAGCGAAGGGAATGAGGATGTCGAGTCCATATGGGTTGAAATTCATGGAGGGAAAAATGGTAACAAAATTCTCATTGGGGTCTGTTACAAACCCCCAAATATAACAGAAAGCATGGAAAGTCTACTTCTAAAGCAGATAGATGAAGCTGCAACCCATAATGAGGTCCTGGTTATGGGGGACTTTAACTACCCGGATATTAACTGGGAAACAGAAACCTGTGAAACCCATAAAGGCAACAGGTTTCTGCTAATAACCAAGAAAAATTATCTTTCACAATTGGTGCAGAATCCAACCAGAGGAGCAGCACTTTTAGACCTAATACTATCTAATAGACCTGACAGAATAACAAATCTGCAGGTGGTTGGGCATTTAGGAAATAGCGACCACAATATTGTGCAGTTTCACCTGTCTTTCACTAGGGGGACTTGTCAGGGAGTCACAAAAACATTGAACTTTAGGAAGGCAAAGTTTGAACAGCTTAGAGATGCCCTTAATCTGGTAGACTGGGACAATATCCTCAGAAATGAGAATACAGATAATAAATGGGAAATGTTTAAGAACATCCTAAATAGGCAGTGTAAGCGGTTTATACCTTGTGGGAATAAAAGGACTAGAAATAGGAAAAACCCAATGTGGCTAAACAAAGAAGTAAGACAGGCAATTAACAGTAAAAAGAAAGCATTTGCACTACTAAAGCAGGATGGCACCATTGAAGCTCTAAAAAACTATAGGGAGAAAAATACTTTATCTAAAAAACTAATTAAAGCTGCCAAAAAGGAAACAGAGAAGCACATTGCTAAGGAGAGTAAAACTAATCCCAAACTGTTCTTCAACTATATCAATAGTAAAAGAATAAAAACTGAAAATGTAGGCCCCTTAAAAAATAGTGAGGAAAGAATGGTTGTAGATGACGAGGAAAAAGCTAACATTAAACACCTTCTTCTCCACGGTATTCACGGTGGAAAATGAAATGCTAGGTGAAATCCCAAGAAACAATGAAAACCCTATATTAAGGGTCACCAATCTAACCCAAGAAGAGGTGCGAAACCGGCTAAATAAGATTAAAATAGATAAATCTCCGGGTCCGGATGGCATACACCCACGAGTACTAAGAGAACTAAGTAATGTAATAGATAAACCATTATTTCTTATTTTTAGTGACTCTATAGCGACAGGGTCTGTTCCGCAGGACTGGCGCATAGCAAATGTGGTGCCAATATTCAAAAAGGGCTCTAAAAGTGAACCTGGAAATTATAGGCCAGTAAGTCTAACCTCTATTGTTGGTAAAATATTTGAAGGGTTTCTGAGGGATGTTATTCTGGATTATCTCAATGAGAATAACTGTTTAACTCCATATCAGCATGGGTTTATGAGAAATCGCTCCTGTCAAACCAATCTAATCAGTTTTTATGAAGAGGTAAGCTATAGACTGGACCACGGTGAGTCATTGGACGTGGTATATCTCGATTTTTCCAAAGCGTTTGATACCGTGCCGCACAAGAGGTTGGTACACAAAATGAGAATGCTTGGTCTGGGGGAAAATGTGTGTAAATGGGTTAGTAACTGGCTTAGTGATAGAAAGCAGAGGGTGGTTATAAATGGTATAGTCTCTAACTGGGTCGCTCTGACCAGTGGGGTACCGCAGGGGTCAGTATTGGGACCTGTTCTCTTCAACATATTCATTAATGATCTGGTAGAAGGTTTACACAGTAAAATATCGATATTTGCAGATGATACAAAACTATGTAAAGCAGTTAATACAAGAGAAGATAGTATTCTGCTACAGATGGATCTGGATAAGTTGGAAACTTGGGCTGAAAGGTGGCAGATGAGGTTTAACAATGATAAATGTAAGGTTATACACATGGGAAGAGGGAATCAATATCACCATTACACACTGAACGGGAAACCACTGGGTAAATCTGACAGGGAGAAGGACTTGGGGATCCTAGTTAATGATAAACTTACCTGGAGCAGCCAGTGCCAGGCAGCAGCTGCCAAGGCAAACAGGATCATGGGGTGCATTAAAAGAGGTCTGGATACACATGATGAGAGCATTATACTGCCTCTGTACAAATCCCTAGTTAGACCGCACATGGAGTACTGTGTCCAGTTTTGGGCACCGGTGCTCAGGAAGGATATAATGGAACTAGAGAGAGTACAAAGGAGGGCAACAAAATTAATAAAGGGGATGGGAGAACTACAATACCCAGATAGATTAGCGAAATTAGGATTATTTAGTCTAGAAAAAAGACGACTGAGGGGCGATCTAATAACCATGTATAAGTATATAAGGGGACAATACAAATATCTCGCTGAGGATCTGTTTATACCAAGGAAGGTGACGGGCACAAGGGGGCATTCTTTGCGTCTGGAGGAGAGAAGGTTTTTCCACCAACATAGAAGAGGATTCTTTACTGTTAGGGCAGTGAGAATCTGGAATTGCTTGCCTGAGGAGGTGGTGATGGCGAACTCAGTCGAGGGGTTCAAGAGAGGCCTGGATGTCTTCCTGGAGCAGAACAATATTGTATCATACAATTATTAGGTTCTGTAGAAGGACGTAGATCTGGGGATTTATTATGATGGAATATAGGCTGAACTGGATGGACAAATGTCTTTTTTCAGCCTTACTAACTATGTTACTATGTTACTATGAATGACTGGTCCTCAGTGTTGTGAGAACGATGACTGGTTAAAATTTTTGGTGGTTTCTTGTTCAGTCCATAGGCCTACATCATGTGGCAAACCGGTGAGCATGTGGCTCTATTAGTATAGGATATACCTGAAAACATATCACACTTTTCATCATAGTGCTTTTACCAATGCATAAAATGCATGGAGAAGACATTTCGAATGACTGGTCCTCAGTGTTGTGAGAACGATGACTGGTTAAAATTTTTGGTGGTTTCTTGTTCAGTCCATAGGCCTACATCATGTGGCAAACCGGTGAGCATGTGGCTCTATTAGTATAGGAGATACCTGAAAACATATCACACTTTTCATCATAGTGCTTTTACCAATGCATAAAATGCATGGAGAAGTCATTTTGAATGACTGGTCCTCAGTGTTGTGAGAACGATGACTGGTTAAAATTTTTGGTGGTTTCTTGTTCAGTCCATAGGCCTACATCATGTGGCAAACCGGTGAGCATGTGGCTCTATTAGTATAGGAGATACCTGAAAACATATCACACTTTTCATCATAGTGCTTTTACCAATGCATAAAATGCATGGAGAAGTCATTTCGAATGACTGGTCCTCAGTGTTGTGAGAACGATGACTGGTTAAAATTTTTGGTGGTTTCTTGTTCAGTCCATAGGCCTACATCATGTGGCAAACCGGTGAGCATGTGGCTCTATTAGTATAGGAGATACCTGAAAACATATCACACTTTTCATCATAGTGCTTTTACCAATGCATAAAATGCATGGAGAAGTCATTTCGAATGACTGGTCCTCAGTGTTGTGAGAACGATGACTGGTTAAAATTTTTGGTGGTTTCTTGTTCAGTCCATAGGCCTACATCATGTGGCAAACCGGTGAGCATGTGGCTCTATTAGTATAGGAGATACCTGAAAACATATCACACTTTTCATCATAGTGCTTTTACCAATGCATAAAATGCATGGAGAAGTCATTTCGAATGACTGGTCCTCAGTGTTGTGAGAACGATGACTGGTTAAAATTTTTGGTGGTTTCTTGTTCAGTCCATAGGCCTACATCATGTGGCAAACCGGTGAGCATGTGGCTCTATTAGTATAGGAGATACCTGAAAACATATCACACTTTTCATCATAGTGCTTTTACCAATGCATAAAATGCATGGAGAAGTCATTTCGAATGACTGGTCCTCAGTGTTGTGAGAACGATGACTGGTTAAAATTTTTGGTGGTTTCTTGTTCAGTCCATAGGCCTACATCATGTGGCAAACCGGTGAGCATGTGGCTCTATTAGTATAGGAGATACCTGAAAACATATCACACTTTTCATCATAGTGCTTTTACCAATGCATAAAATGCATGGAGAAGTCATTTCGAATGACTGGTCCTCAGTGTTGTGAGAACAATGACTGGTTAAAATTTTTGGTGGTTTCTTGTTCAGTCCATAGGCCTACATCATGTGGCAAAAGGTGAGCATGTGGCTCTATTAGTATAGGAGATACCTGAAAACATATCACACTTTTCATCATAGTGCTTTTACCAATGCATAAAATGCATGGAGAAGTCATTTCGAATGACTGGTCCTCAGTGTTGTGAGAACGATAACTGGTTAAAATTTTTGGTGGTTTCTTGTTCAGTCCATAGGCCTACATCATGTGGCAAACCGGTGAGCATGTGGCTCTATTAGTATAGGAGATACCTGAAAACATATCACACTTTTCATCATAGTGCATTTACCAATGCATAAAATGCATGGAGAAGTCATTTCGAATGACTGGTCCTCAGTGTTGTGAGAACGATGACTGGTTAAAATTTTTGGTGGTTTCTTGTTCAGTCCATAGGCCTACATCATGTGGCAAACCGGTGAGCATCTGGCTCTATTAGTATAGGAGATACCTGAAAACATATCACACTTTTCATCATAGTGCTTTTACCAATGCATAAAATGCATGGAGAAGTCATTTCGAATGACTGGTCCTCAGTGTTGTGAGAACGATGACTGGTTAAAATTTTTGGTGGTTTCTTGTTCAGTCCATAGGCCTACATCATGTGGCAAACCGGTGAGCATGTGGCTCTATTAGTATAGGAGATACCTGAAAACATATCACACTTTTCATCATAGTGCTTTTACCAATGCATAAAATGCATGGAGAAGTCATTTCGAATGACTGGTCCTCAGTGTTGTGAGAACGATGACTGGTTAAAATTTTTGGTGGTTTCTTGTTCAGTCCATAGGCCTACATCATGTAGCAAACCGGTGAGCATGTGGCTCTATTAGTATAGGAGATACCTGAAAACATATCACACTTTTCATCATAGTGCTTTTACCAATGCATAAAATGCATGGAGAAGTCATTTCGAATGACTGGTCCTCAGTGTTGTGAGAACGATGACTGGTTAAAATTTTTGGTGGTTTCTTGTTCAGTCCATAGGCCTACATCATGTGGCAAACCGGTGAGCATGTGGCTCTATTAGTATAGGCGATACCTGAAAACATATCACACTTTTCATCATAGTGCTTTTACCAATGCATAAAATGCATGGAGAAGTCATTTCGAATGACTGGTCCTCAGTGTTGTGAGAACGATGACTGGTTAAAATTTTTGGTGGTTTCTTGTTCAGTCCATAGGCCTACATCATGTGGCCTCTATTAGTATAGGAGATATACCTGAAAACATATCACACTTTTCATCATAGTCGCTTTTACCCAATGCATTAAGTTGCATGGAGAAGTCATTTCGAATGACTTGGTCCTCAGTGTTGTGTGAACGGATGACTGGTTAAAATTTTGGGTGGTTTCTCTGTTCAGTCCCATCGGCTCTACATCATGTGGCAAACCGGTGAGCATGTGGCTCTATTAGTATAGGAGATACCTGAAAACATATCACACTTTTCATCATAGTGCTTTTACCAATGCATAAAATGCATGGAGAAGTCATTTCGAATGACTGGTCCTCAGTGTTGTGAGAACGATGACTGGTTAACAAATTTTGGTGGTTTCTTGTTCAGTCCATAGGCCTACATCATGTGGCAAACCGGTGAGCATGTGGCTCTATTAGTATAGGAGATACCTGAAAACATATCACACTTTTCATCATAGTGCTTTTACCAATGCATAAAATGCATGGAGAAGTCATTTCGAATGACTGGTCCTCAGTGTTGTGAGAACGATGACTGGTTAAAATTTTTCGGTGGTTTCTTGTTCAGTCCATAGGCCTACATCATGTGGCAAACCGGTGAGCATGTGGCTCTATTAGTATAGGAGATACCTGAAAACATATCACACTTTTCATCATATTGCTTTTACCAATGCATAAAATGCATGGAGAAGTCATTTTCGAATGACTGGTCCTCAGTGTTGTGAGAACGATGACTGGTTAAAATTTTGGTGGTTTCTTGTTCAGTCCATAGGCCTACATCATGTGGCAAACCGGTGAGCATGTGGCTCTATTAGTATAGGAGATACCTGAAAACATATCACACTTTTCATCATAGTGCTTTTACCAATGCATAAAATGCATGGAGAAGTCATTTCGAATGACTGGTCCTCAGTGTTGTGAGAACGATGACTGGTTAAAATTTTGGTGGTTTCTTGTTCAGTCCATAGGCCTACATCATGTGGCAAACCGGTGAGCATGTGGCTCTATTAGTATAGGAGATACCAGAAAACATATCACACTTTTCATCATAGTGCTTTTACCAATGCATAAAATGCATGGAGAAGTCATTTCGAATGACTGGTCCTCAGTGTTGTGAGGAACGATGACTGGTTAAAATTTCTTGGTGGTTTCTTGTTCAGTCCATAGGCCTACATCATGTGGCAAAACCGGTGAGCATGTGGCTCTATTAGTATAGGAGATACCTGAAAACATATCACACTTTTCATCATAGTGCTTTTACCAATGCATAAAATGCATGGAGAAGTCATTTCGAATGACTGGTCCTCAGTGTTGTGAGAACGATGACTGGTTAAAATTTTTGGTGGTTTCTTGTTCAGTCCATAGGCCTACATCATGTGGCAAACCGGTGAGCATGTGGCTCTATTAGTATAGGAGATACCTGAAAACATATCACACTTTTCATCATAGTGCTTTTACCAATGCATAAAATGCATGGAGAAGTCATTTCGAATGACTGGTCCTCAGTGTTGTGAGAACGATGACTGGTTAAAATTTTTGGTGGTTTCTTGTTCAGTCCATAGGCCTACATCATGTGGGCAAACCGGTGAGCATGTGGCTCTATTAGTATAGGAGATACCTGAAAACATATCACACTTTTCATCATAGTGCTTTTACCAATGCATAAAATGCATGGAGAAGTCATTTCGAATGACTGGTCCTCAGTGTTGTGAGAACGATGACTGGTTAAAATTTTTGGTGGTTTCTTGTTCAGTCCATAGGCCTACATCATGTGGCAAACCGGTGAGCATGTGGCTCTATTAGTATAGGAGATACCTGAAAACATATCACACTTTTCATCATAGTGCTTTTACCAATGCATAAATGCATGGAGAAGTCATTTCGAATGACTGGTCCTCAGTGTTGTGAGAACGATGACTGGTTATAAATTTTTGGTGGTTTCTTGTTCAGTCCATAGGCCTACATCATGTGGCAAACCGGTGAGCATGTGGCTCTATTAGTATAGGAGATACCTGAAAACATATCACACTTTTCATCATAGTGCTTTTACCAATGCATAAATGCATGGAGAAGTCATTTCGAATGACTGGTCCTCAGTGTTGTGAGAACGATGACTGGTTAAAATTTTTGGTGGTTTCTTGTTCAGTCCATAGGCCTACATCATGTGGCAAACCGGTGAGCATGTGGCTCTATTAGTATAGGAGATACCTGAAAACATATCACACTTTTCATCATAGTGCTTTTACCAATGCATAAAATGCATGGAGAAGTCATTTCGAATGACTGGTCCTCAGTGTTGTGAGAACGATGACTGGTTAAAATTTTTGGTGGTTTCTTGTTCAGTCCATAGGCCTACATCATGTGGCAAACGGTGAGCATGTGGCTCTATTAGTATAGGAGATACCTGAAAACATATCACACTTTTCATCATAGTGCTTTTACCAATGCATAAAATGCATGGAGAAGTCATTTCGAATCACTGGTCCTCAGTGTTGTGAGAACGATGACTGGTTAAAATTTTTGGTGGTTTCTTGTTCAGTCCATAGGCCTACATCATGTGGCAAACCGGTGAGCATGTGGCTCTATTAGTATAGGAGATACCTGAAAACATATCACACTTTTCATCATAGTGCTTTTACCAATGCATAAAATGCATGGAGAAGTCATTTCGAATGACTGGTCCTCAGTGTTGTGAGAACGATGACTGGTTAAAATTTTTGGTGGTTTCTTGTTCAGTCCATAGGCCTACATCATGTGGCAAACCGGTGAGCATGTGGCTCTATTAGAATAGGAGATACCTGAAAACATATCACACTTTTCATCATAGTGCTTTTACCAATGCATAAAATGCATTGGAGAAGTCATTTCGAATGACTGGTCCTCAGTGTTGTGAGAACGATGACTGGTTAAAATTTTTGGTGGTTTCTTGTTCAGTCCATAGGCCTACATCATGTGGCAAACCGGTGAGCATGTGGCTCTATTAGTATAGGAGATACCTGAAAACATATCACACTTTTCATCATAGTGCTTTTACCAATGCATAAAATGCATGGAGAAGTCATTTCGAATGACTGGTCCTCAGTGTTGTGAGAACGATGACTGGTTAAAATTTTTGTGGTTTCTTGTTCAGTCATAGGCCTACATCATGTGGCAAACCGGTGAGCATGTGGCTCTATTAGTATAGGAGATACCTGAAAACATATCACACTTTTCATCATAGTGCTTTTACCAATGCATAAAATGCATGGAGAAGTCATTTCGAATGACTGGTCCTCAGTGTTGTGAGAACGATGACTGGTTAAAATTTTTGGTGGTTTCTTGTTCAGTCCATAGGCCTACATCATGTGGCAAACCGGTGAGCATGTGGCTCTATTAGTATAGGAGATACCTGAAAACATATCACACTTTTCATCATAGTGCTTTTACCAATGCATAAAATGCATGGAGAAGTCATTTCGAATGACTGGTCCTCAGTGTTGTGAGAACGATGACTGGTTAAAATTTTTGGTGGTTTCTTGTTCAGTCCATAGGCCTACATCATGTGGCAAAACCGGTGAGCATGTGGCTCTATTAGTATAGGAGATACCTGAAAACATATCACACTTTTCATCATAGTGCTTTTACCAATGCATAAAAATGCATGGAGAAGTCATTTCGAATGACTGGTCCTCAGTGTTGTGAGAACGATGACTGGTTAAAATTTTTGGTGGTTTCTTGTTCAGTCCATAGGCCTACATCATGTGGCAAACCGGTGAGCATGTGGCTCTATTAGTATAGGAGATACCTGAAAACATATCACACTTTTCATCATAGTGCTTTTACCAATGCATAAAATGCATGGAGAAGTCATTTCGAATGACTGGTCCTCAGTGTTGTGAGAACGATGACTGGTTAAAATTTTTGGTGGTTTCTTGTTCAGTCCATAGGCCTACATCATGTGGCAAACCGGTGAGCATGTGGCTCTATTAGTATAGGAGATACCTGAAAACATATCACACTTTTCATCATAGAAGTGCTTTTACCAATGCATAAAATGCATGGAGAAGTCATTTCGAATGACTGGTCCTCAGTGTTGTGAGAACGATGACTGGTTAAAATTTTTGGTGGTTTCTTGTTCAGTCCATAGGCCTACATCATGTGGCAAACCGGTGAGCATGTGGCTCTATTAGTATAGGAGATACCTGAAAACATATCACACTTTTCATCATATTGCTTTTACCATGCATAAAATGCATGGAGAAGTCATTTCGAATGACTGGTCCTCAGTGTGTGAGAACGATGACTGGTTAAAATTTTTGGTGGTTTCTTGTTCAGTCCATAGGCCTACATCATGTGGCAAACCGGTGAGCATGTGGCTCTATTAGTATAGGAGATACCTGAAAACATATCACACTTTTCATCATAGTGCTTTTACCAATGCATAAAATGCATGGAGAAGTCATTTCGAATGACTGGTCCTCAGTGTTGTGAGAACGATGACTGGTTAAAATTTTTGGTGGTTTCTTGTTCAGTCCATAGGCCTACATCATGTGGCAAACCGGTGAGCATGTGGCTCTATTAGTATAGGAGATACCTGAAAACATATCACACTTTTCATCATAGTGCTTTTACCAATGCATAAAATGCATGGAGAAGTCATTTCGAATGACTGGTCCTCAGTGTTGTGAGAACGATGACTGGTTAAAATTTTGGTGGTTTCTTGTTCAGTCCATAGGCCTACATCATGTGGCAAACCGGTGAGCATGTGGCTCTATTAGTATAGGAGATACCTGAAAACATATCACACTTTTCATCATAGTGCTTTTACCATGCATAAAATGCATGCAGAAGTCATTTCGAATGACTGGTCCTCAGTGTTGTGAGAACGATGACTGGTTAAAATTTTTGGTGGTTTCTTGTTCAGTCCATAGGCCTACATCATGTGGCAAAGCCGTGAGCATGTGGCTCTATTAGTATAGGAGATACCTGAAAACATATCACACTTTTCATCATATTGCTTTTACCAATGCATAAAATGCATGGAGAAGTCATTTCGAATGACTGGTCCTCAGTGTTGTGAGAACGATGACTGGTTAAAATTTTGTGGTTTCTTGTTCAGTCCATAGGCCTACATCATGTGGCAAACCGGTGAGCATGTGGCTCTATTAGTATAGGAGATACCTGAAAACATATCACACTTTTCATCATAGTGCTTTTACCAATGCATAAAATGCATGGAGAAGTCATTTCGAATGACTGGTCCTCAGTGTTGTGAGAACGATGACTGGTTAAAATTTTTGGTTGTTTCTTGTTCAGTCCATAGGCCTACATCATGTGGCAAACCGGTGAGCATGTGGCTCTATTAGTATAGGAGATACCTGAAAACATATCACACTTTTCATCATAGTGCTTTTACCAATGCATAAAATGCATGGAAGAAGTCATTTCGAATGACTGGTCCTCAGTGTTGTGAGAACGATGACTGGTTAAAATTTTTGGTGGTTTCTTGTTCAGTCCATAGGCCTACATCATGTGGCAAACGGTGAGCATGTGGCTCTATTAGTATAGGAGATACCTGAAAACATATCACACTTTTCATCATAGTGCTTTTACCAATGCATAAAATGCATGCAGAAGTCATTTCGAATTACTGGTCCTCAGTGTTGTGAGAACGATGACTGGTTAAAATTTTTGGTGGTTTCTTGTTCAGTCCATAGGCCTACATCATGTGGCAAACCGGTGAGCATGTGGCTCTATTAGTATAGGAGATACCTGAAAACATATCACACTTTTCATCATAGTGCTTTTACCAATGCATAAAATGCATGGAGAGGTCATATCGAATGACTGGTCCTCAGTGTTGTGAGAACGATGACTGGTTAAAATTTTTGGTGGTTTCTTTTTCAGTCCATAGGCCTACATCATGTGGCAAACCGGTGAGCATGTGGCTCTATTAGTATAGGAGATACCTGAAAACATATCACACTTTTCATCATAGTGCTTTTACCAATGCATAAAATGCATGGAGAAGTCATTTCGAATGACTGGTCCTCAGTGTTGTGAGAACGATGACTGGTTAAAATTTTTGGTGGTTTCTTGTTCAGTCCATAGGCCTACATCATGTGGCAAACCGGTGAGCATGTGGCTCTATTAGTATAGGAGATACCTGAAAACATATCACACTTTTCATCATATTGCTTTTACCAATGCATAAAATGCATGGAGAAGTCATTTCGAATGACTGGTCCTCAGTGTTGTGAGAACGATGACTGGTTAAAATTTTTGGTGGTTTCTTGTTCAGGCCATAGGCATACATCATGTGGCAAACCGGTGAGCATGTGGCTCTATTAGTATAGGAGATACCTGAAAACATATCACACTTTTCATCATAGTGCTTTTACCAATGCATAAAATGCATGGAGAAGTCATTTCGAATGACTGGTCCTCAGTGTTGTGAGAACGATGACTGGTTAAAATTTTTGGTGGTTTCTTGTTCAGTCCATAGGCCTACATCATGTGGCAAACCGGTGAGCATGTGGCTCTATTAGTATAGGAGATACCAGAAAACATATCACACTTTTCATCATAGTGCTTTTACCAATGCATAAAATGCATGGAGAAGTCATTTCGAATGACTGGTCCTCAGTGTTGTGAGAATGATGACTGGTTAAAATTTTTGGTGGTTTCTTGTTCAGTCCATAGGCCTACATCATGTGGCAAACCGGTGAGCATGTGGCTCTATTAGTATAGGAGATACCTGAAAACATATCACACTTTTCATCATAGTGCTTTTACCAATGCATAAAATGCATGGAGAAGTCATTTCGAATGACTGGTCCTCAGTGTTGTGAGAACGATGACTGGTTAAAATTTTTGGTGGTTTCTTGTTCAGTCCATAGGCCTACATCATGTGGCAAACCGGTGAGCATATGGCTCTATTAGTATAGGAGATACCTGAAAACATATCACACTTTTCATCATAGTGCTTTTACCAATGCATAAAATGCATGGAGAAGTCATTTCGAATGACTGGTCCTCAGTGTTGTGAGAACGATGACTGGTTAAAATTTTTGGTGGTTTCTTGTTCAGTCCATAGGCCTACATCATGTGGCAAACCGGTGAGCATGTGGCTCTATTAGTATAGGAGATACCTGAAAACATATCACACTTTTCATCATAGTGCTTTTACCAATGCATAAAATGCATGGAGAAGTCATTTCGAATGACTGGTCCTCAGTGTTGTGAGAACGATGACTGGTTAAAATTTTTGGTGGTTTCTTGTTCAGTCCATAGGCCTACATCATGTGGCAAACCGGTGAGCATGTGGCTCTATTAGTATAGGAGATACCAGAAAACATATCACACTTTTCATCATAGTGCTTTTACCAATGCATAAAATGCATGGAGAAGTCATTTCGAATGACTGGTCCTCAGTGTTGTGAGAACGATGACTGGTTAAAATTTTTGGTGGTTTCTTGTTCAGTCCATAGGCCTACATCATGTGGCAAACCGGTGAGCATGTGGCTCTATTAGTATAGGAGATACCTGAAAACATATCACACTTTTCATCATAGTGCTTTTACCAATCGATAAAATGCATGGAGAAGTCATTTCGAATGACTGGTCCTCAGTGTTGTGAGAACGATGACTGGTTAAAATTTTTGGTGGTTTCTTGTTCAGTCCAGAGGCCTACATCATGTGGCAAACCGTTGAGCATGTGGCTCTATTAGTATAGGAGATACCTGAAAACATATCACACTTTTCATCATAGTGCTTTTACCAATGCATAAAATGCATGGAGAAGTCATTTCGAATGACTGGTCCTCAGTGTTGTGAGAACGATGACTGGTTAAAATTTTTGGTGGTTTCTTGTTCAGTCCATAGGCCTACATCATGTGGCAAACCGGTGAGCATGTGGCTCTATTAGTATAGGAGATACCTGAAAACATATCACACTTTTCATCATAGTGCTTTTACCAATGCATAAAATGCATGGAGAAGTCATTTCGAATGACTGGTCCTCAGTGTTGTGAGAACGATGACTGGTTAAAATTTTTGGTGGTTTCTTGTTCAGTCCATAGGCCTACATCATGTGGCAAACCGGTGAGCATGTGGCTCTATTAGTATAGGAGATACCTGAAAACATATCACACTTTTCATCATAGTGCTTTTACCAATGCATAAAATGCATGGAGAAGTCATTTCGAATGACTGGTCCTCAGTGTTGTGAGAACGATGACTGGTTAAAATTTTTGGTGGTTTCTTGTTCAGTCCATAGGCCTACATCATGTGGCAAACCGGTGAGCATGTGGCTCTATTAGTATAGGAGATACCTGAAAACATATCACACTTTTCATCATAGTGCTTTTACCAATGCATAAAATGCATGGAGAAGTCATTTCGAATTACTGGTCCTCAGTGTTGTGAGAACGATGACTGGTTAAAATTTTTGGTGGTTTCTTGTTCAGTCCATAGGCCTACATCATGTGGCAAACCGGTGAGCATGTGGCTCTATTAGTATAGGAGATACCTGAAAACATATCACACTTTTCATCATAGTGCTTTTACCAATGCATAAAATGCATGCAGAAGTCATTTCGAATTACTGGTCCTCAGTGTTGTGAGAACGATGACTGGTTAAAATTTTTGGTGGTTTCTTGTTCAGTCCATAGGCCTACATCATGTGGCAAACCGGTGAGCATGTGGCTCTATTAGTATAGGAGATACCTGAAAACATATCACACTTTTCATCATAGTGCTTTTACCAATGCATAAAATGCATGGAGAAGTCATTTCGAATGACTGGTCCTCAGTGTTGTGAGAACGATGACTGGTTAAAATTTTTGGTGGTTTCTTGTTCAGTTCATAGGCCTACATCATGTGGCAAACCGGTGAGCATGTGGCTCTATTAGTATAGGAGATACCTGAAAACATATCACACTTTTCATCATAGTGCTTTTACCAATGCATAAAATGCATGGAGAAGTCATTTCGAATGACTGGTCCTCAGTGTTGTGAGAACGATGACTGGTTAAAATTTTTGGTGGTTTCTTGTTCAGTCCATAGGCCTACATCATGTGGCAAACCGGTGAGCATGTGGCTCTATTAGTATAGGAGATACCTGAAAACATATCACACTTTTCATCATAGTGCTTTTACCAATGCATAAAATGCATGGAGAAGTCATTTCGAATTACTGGTCCTCAGTGTTGTGAGAACGATGACTGGTTAAAATTTTTGGTGGTTTCTTGTTCAGTCCATAGGCCTACATCATGTGGCAAACCGGTGAGCATGTGGCTCTATTAGTATAGGAGATACCTGAAAACATATCACACTTTTCATCATAGTGCTTTTACCAATGCATAAAATGCATGGAGAAGTCATTTCGAATGACTGGTCCTCAGTGTTGTGAGAACGATGACTGGTTAAAATTTTTGGTGGTTTCTTGTTCAGTCCATAGGCCTACATCATGTGGCAAACCGGTGAGCATGTGGCTCTATTAGTATAGGAGATACCTGAAAACATATCACACTTTTCATCATAGTGCTTTTACCAATGCATAAAATGCATGGAGAAGTCATTTCGAATGACTGGTCCTCAGTGTTGTGAGAACGATGACTGGTTAAAATTTTTGGTGGTTTCTTGTTCAGTTCATAGGCCTACATCATGTGGCAAACCGGTGAGCATGTGGCTCTATTAGTATAGGAGATACCTGAAAACATATCACACTTTTCATCATAGTGCTTTTACCAATGCATAAAATGCATGGAGAAGTCATTTCGAATGACTGGTCCTCAGTGTTGTGAGAACGATGACTGGTTAAAATTTTTGGTGGTTTCTTGTTCAGTCCATAGGCCTACATCATGTGGCAAACCGGTGAGCACGTGGCTCTATTAGTATAGGAGATACCTGAAAACATATCACACTTTTCATCATAGTGCTTTTACCAATGCATAAAATGCATGGAGAAGTCATTTCGAATGACTGGTCCTCAGTGTTGTGAGAACGATGACTGGTTAAAATTTTTGGTGGTTTCTTGTTCAGTCCATAGGCCTACATCATGTGGCAAACCGGTGAGCATGTGGCTCTATTAGTATAGGAGATACCTGAAAACATATCACACTTTTCATCATAGTGCTTTTACCAATGCATAAAATGCATGGAGAAGTCATTTCGAATGACTGGTCCTCAGTGTTGTGAGAACGATGACTGGTTAAAATTTTTGGTGGTTTCTTGTTCAGTCCATAGGCCTACATCATGTGGCAAACCGGTGAGCATGTGGCTCTATTAGTATAGGAGATACCTGAAAACATATCACACTTTTCATCATATTGCTTTTACCAATGCATAAAATGCATGGAGAAGTCATTTCGAATGACTGGTCCTCAGTGTTGTGAGAACGATGACTGGTTAAAATTTTTGGTGGTTTCTTGTTCAGTCCATAGGCCTACATCATGTGGCAAACCGGTGAGCATGTGGCTCTATTAGAGAGAGAGTACAAAGGAGGGCAACAAAATTAATAAAGGGGATGGGAGAACTACAATACCCAGATAGATTAGCGAAATTAGGATTATTTAGTCTAGAAAAAAGACGACTGAGGGGCGATCTAATAACCATGTATAAGTATATAAGGGGACAATACAAATATCTCGCTGAGGATCTGTTTATACCAAGGAAGGTGACGGGCACAAGGGGGCATTCTTTGCGTCTGGAGGAGAGAAGGTTTTTCCACCAACATAGAAGAGGATTCTTTACTGTTAGGGCAGTGAGAATCTGGAATTGCTTGCCTGAGGAGGTGGTGATGGCGAACTCAGTCGAGGGGTTCAAGAGAGGCCTGGATGTCTTCCTGGGGCAGAACAATATTGTATCATACAATTATTAGGTTCTGTAGAAGGACGTAGATCTGGGTATTTATTATGATGGAATATAGGCTGAACTGGATGGACAAATGTCTTTTTTCGGCCTTACTAACTATGTTACTATGTTACTATGTTACTATATTAGTATAGGAGATACCTGAAAACATATCACACTTTTCATCATAGTGCTTTTACCAATGCATAAAATGCATGGAGAAGTCATTTCGAATGACTGGTCCTCAGTGTTGTGAGAACGATGACTGGTTAAAATTTTTGGTGGTTTCTTGTTCAGTCCATAGGCCTACATCATGTGGCAAACCGGTGAGCATGTGGCTCTATTAGTATAGGAGATACCTGAAAACATATCACACTTTTCATCATAGTGCTTTTACCAATGCATAAAATGCATGGAGAAGTCATTTCGAATGACTGGTCCTCAGTGTTGTGAGAACGATGACTGGTTAAAATTTTTGGTGGTTTCTTGTTCAGTCCATAGGCCTACATCATGTGGCAAACCGGTGAGCATGTGGCTCTATTAGTATAGGAGATACCTGAAAACATATCACACTTTTCATCATAGTGCTTTTACCAATGCATAAAATGCATGGAGAAGTCATTTCGAATGACTGGTCCTCAATGTTGTGAGAACGATGACTGGTTAAAATTTTTGGTGGTTTCTTGTTCAGTCCATAGGCCTACATCATGTGGCAAACCGGTGAGCATGTGGCTCTATTAGTATAGGAGATACCTGAAAACATATCACACTTTTCATCATAGTGCTTTTACCAATGCATAAAATGCATGCAGAAGTCATTTCGAATGACTGGTCCTCAGTGTTGTGAGAACGATGACTGGTTAAAATTTTTGGTGGTTTCTTGTTCAGTCCATAGGCCTACATCATGTGGCAAACCGGTGAGCATGTGGCTCTATTAGTATAGGAGATACCTGAAAACATATCACACTTTTCATCATAGTGCTTTTACCAATGCATAAAATGCATGGAGAAGTCATTTCGAATGACTGGTCCTCAGTGTTGTGAGAACGATGACTGGTTAAAATTTTTGGTGGTTTCTTGTTCAGTCCATAGGCCTACATCATGTGGCAAACCGGTGAGCATGTGGCTCTATTAGTATAGGAGATACCTGAAAACATATCACACTTTTCATCATAGTGCTTTTACCAATGCATAAAATGCATGGAGAAGTCATTTCGAATGACTGGTCCTCAGTGTTGTGAGAACGATGACTGGTTAAAATTTTTGGTGGTTTCTTGTTCAGTCCATAGGCCTACATCATGTGGCAAACCGGTGAGCATGTGGCTCTATTAGTATAGGAGATACCTGAAAACATATCACACTTTTCATCATAGTGCTTTTACCAATGCATAAAATGCATGGAGAAGTCATTTCGAATGACTGGTCCTCAGTGTTGTGAGAACGATGACTGGTTAAAATTTTTGGTGGTTTCTTGTTCAGTCCATAGGCCTACATTATGTGGCAAACCGGTGAGCATGTGGCTCTATTAGTATAGGAGATACCTGAAAACATATCACACTTTTCATCATATTGCTTTTACCAATGCATAAAATGCATGGAGAAGTCATTTCGAATGACTGGTCCTCAGTGTTGTGAGAACGATGACTGGTTAAAATTTTTGGTGGTTTCTTGTTCAGTCCATAGGCCTACATCATGTGGCAAACCGGTGAGCATGTGGCTCTATTAGTATAGGAGATACCTGAAAACATATCACACTTTTCATCATAGTGCTTTTACCAATGCATAAAATGCATGGAGAAGTCATTTCGAATGACTGGTCCTCAGTGTTGTGAGAACGATGACTGGTTAAAATTTTTGGTGGTTTCTTGTTCAGTCCATAGGCCTACATCATGTGGCAAACCGGTGAGCATGTGGCTCTATTAGTATAGGAGATACCAGAAAACATATCACACTTTTCATCATAGTGCTTTTACCAATGCATAAAATGCATGGAGAAGTCATTTCGAATGACTGGTCCTCAGTGTTGTGAGAATGATGACTGGTTAAAATTTTTGGTGGTTTCTTGTTCAGTCCATAGGCCTACATCATGTGGCAAACCGGTGAGCATGTGGCTCTATTAGTATAGGAGATACCTGAAAACATATCACACTTTTCATCATAGTGCTTTTACCAATGCATAAAATGCATGGAGAAGTCATTTCGAATGACTGGTCCTCAGTGTTGTGAGAACGATGACTGGTTAAAATTTTTGGTGGTTTCTTGTTCAGTCCATAGGCCTACATCATGTGGCAAACCGGTGAGCATGTGGCTCTATTAGTATAGGAGATACCTGAAAACATATCACACTTTTCATCATAGTGCTTTTACCAATGCATAAAATGCATGGAGAAGTCATTTCGAATGACTGGTCCTCAGTGTTGTGAGAACGATGACTGGTTAAAATTTTTGGTGGTTTCTTGTTCAGTCCATAGGCCTACATCATGTGGCAAACCGGTGAGCATGTGGCTCTATTAGTATAGGAGATACCTGAAAACATATCACACTTTTCATCATAGTGCTTTTACCAATGCATAAAAAGCATGGAGAAGTCATTTCGAATGACTGGTCCTCAGTGTTGTGAGAACGATGACTGGTTAAAATTTTTGGTGGTTTCTTGTTCAGTCCATAGGCCTACATCATGTGGCAAACCGGTGAGCATGTGGCTCTATTAGTATAGGAGATACCTGAAAACATATCACACTTTTCATCATAGTGCTTTTACCAATGCATAAAATGCATGGAGAAGTCATTTCGAATGACTGGTCCTCAGTGTTGTGAGAACGATGACTGGTTAAAATTTTTGGTGGTTTCTTGTTCAGTCCATAGGCCTACATCATGTGGCAAACCGGTGAGCACGCGGCTCTATTAGTATAGGAGATACCTGAAAACATATCACACTTTTCATCATAGTGCTTTTACCAATGCATAAAATGCATGGAGAAGTCATTTCGAATGACTGGTCCTCAGTGTTGTGAGAACGATGACTGGTTAAAATTTTTGGTGGTTTCTTGTTCAGTCCATAGGCCTACATCATGTGGCAAACCGGTGAGCATGTGGCTCTATTAGTATAGGAGATACCTGAAAACATATCACACTTTTCATCATAGTGCTTTTACCAATCGATAAAATGCATGGAGAAGTCATTTCGAATGACTGGTCCTCAGTGTTGTGAGAACGATGACTGGTTAAAATTTTTGGTGGTTTCTTGTTCAGTCCAGAGGCCTACATCATGTGGCAAACCGTTGAGCATGTGGCTCTATTAGTATAGGAGATACCTGAAAACATATCACACTTTTCATCATAGTGCTTTTACCAATGCATAAAATGCATGGAGAAGTCATTTCGAATGACTGGTCCTCAGTGTTGTGAGAACGATGACTGGTTAAAATTTTTGGTGGTTTCTTGTTCAGTCCATAGGCCTACATCATGTGGCAAACCGGTGAGCATGTGGCTCTATTAGTATAGGAGATACCTGAAAACATATCACACTTTTCATCATAGTGCTTTTACCAATGCATAAAATGCATGGAGAAGTCATTTCGAATGACTGGTCCTCAGTGTTGTGAGAACGATGACTGGTTAAAATTTTTGGTGGTTTCTTGTTCAGTCCATAGGCCTACATCATGTGGCAAACCGGTGAGCATGTGGCTCTATTAGTATAGGAGATACCAGAAAACATATCACACTTTTCATCATAGTGCTTTTACCAATGCATAAAATGCATGGAGAAGTCATTTCGAATGACTGGTCCTCAGTGTTGTGAGAATGATGACTGGTTAAAATTTTTGGTGGTTTCTTGTTCAGTCCATAGGCCTACATCATGTGGCAAACCGGTGAGCATGTGGCTCTATTAGTATAGGAGATACCTGAAAACATATCACACTTTTCATCATAGTGCTTTTACCAATGCATAAAATGCATGGAGAAGTCATTTCGAATGACTGGTCCTCAGTGTTGTGAGAACGATGACTGGTTAAAATTTTTGGTGGTTTCTTGTTCAGTCCATAGGCCTACATCATGTGGCAAACCGGTGAGCATGTGGCTCTATTAGTATAGGAGATACCTGAAAACATATCACACTTTTCATCATAGTGCTTTTACCAATGCATAAAATGCATGGAGAAGTCATTTCGAATGACTGGTCCTCAGTGTTGTGAGAACGATGACTGGTTAAAATTTTTGGTGGTTTCTTGTTCAGTCCATAGGCCTACATCATGTGGCAAACCGGTGAGCATGTGGCTCTATTAGTATAGGAGATACCTGAAAACATATCACACTTTTCATCATAGTGCTTTTACCAATGCATAAAAAGCATGGAGAAGTCATTTCGAATGACTGGTCCTCAGTGTTGTGAGAACGATGACTGGTTAAAATTTTTGGTGGTTTCTTGTTCAGTCCATAGGCCTACATCATGTGGCAAACCGGTGAGCATGTGGCTCTATTAGTATAGGAGATACCTGAAAACATATCACACTTTTCATCATAGTGCTTTTACCAATGCATAAAATGCATGGAGAAGTCATTTCGAATGACTGGTCCTCAGTGTTGTGAGAACGATGACTGGTTAAAATTTTTGGTGGTTTCTTGTTCAGTCCATAGGCCTACATCATGTGGCAAACCGGTGAGCATGCGGCTCTATTAGTATAGGAGATACCTGAAAACATATCACACTTTTCATCATAGTGCTTTTACCAATGCATAAAATGCATGGAGAAGTCATTTCGAATGACTGGTCCTCAGTGTTGTGAGAACGATGACTGGTTAAAATTTTTGGTGGTTTCTTGTTCAGTCCATAGGCCTACATCATGTGGCAAACCGGTGAGCATGTGGCTCTATTAGTATAGGAGATACCTGAAAACATATCACACTTTTCATCATAGTGCTTTTACCAATCGATAAAATGCATGGAGAAGTCATTTCGAATGACTGGTCCTCAGTGTTGTGAGAACGATGACTGGTTAAAATTTTTGGTGGTTTCTTGTTCAGTCCAGAGGCCTACATCATGTGGCAAACCGTTGAGCATGTGGCTCTATTAGTATAGGAGATACCTGAAAACATATCACACTTTTCATCATAGTGCTTTTACCAATGCATAAAATGCATGGAGAAGTCATTTCGAATGACTGGTCCTCAGTGTTGTGAGAACGATGACTGGTTAAAATTTTTGGTGGTTTCTTGTTCAGTCCATAGGCCTACATCATGTGGCAAACCGGTGAGCATGTGGCTCTATTAGTATAGGAGATACCTGAAAACATATCACACTTTTCATCATAGTGCTTTTACCAATGCATAAAATGCATGGAGAAGTCATTTCGAATGACTGGTCCTCAGTGTTGTGAGAACGATGACTGGTTAAAATTTTTGGTGGTTTCTTGTTCAGTCCATAGGCCTACATCATGTGGCAAACCGGTGAGCATGTGGCTCTATTAGTATAGGAGATACCTGAAAACATATCACACTTTTCATCATAGTGCTTTTACCAATGCATAAAATGCATGGAGAAGTCATTTCGAATGACTGGTCCTCAGTGTTGTGAGAACGATGACTGGTTAAAATTTTTGGTGGTTTCTTGTTCAGTCCATAGGCCTACATCATGTGGCAAACCGGTGAGCATGTGGCTCTATTAGTATAGGAGATACCTGAAAACATATCACACTTTTCATCATAGTGCTTTTACCAATGCATAAAATGCATGGAGAAGTCATTTCGAATGACTGGTCCTCAGTGTTGTGAGAACGATGACTGGTTAAAATTTTTGGTGGTTTCTTGTTCAGTCCATAGGCCTACATCATGTGGCAAACCGGTGAGCATGTGGCTCTATTAGTATAGGAGATACCTGAAAACATATCACACTTTTCATCATATTGCTTTTACCAATGCATAAAATGCATGGAGAAGTCATTTCGAATGACTGGTCCTCAGTGTTGTGAGAACGATGACTGGTTAAAATTTTTGGTGGTTTCTTGTTCAGTCCATAGGCCTACATCATGTGGCAAACCGGTGAGCATGTGGCTCTATTAGTATAGGAGATACCTGAAAACATATCACACTTTTCATCATAGTGCTTTTACCAATGCATAAAATGCATGGAGAAGTCATTTCGAATGACTGGTCCTCAGTGTTGTGAGAACGATGACTGGTTAAAATTTTTGGTGGTTTCTTGTTCAGTCCATAGGCCTACATCATGTGGCAAACCGGTGAGCATGTGGCTCTATTAGTATAGGAGATACCTGAAAACATATCACACTTTTCATCATATTGCTTTTACCAATGCATAAAATGCATGGAGAAGTCATTTCGAATGACTGGTCCTCAGTGTTGTGAGAACGATGACTGGTTAAAATTTTTGGTGGTTTCTTGTTCAGTCCATAGGCCTACATCATGTGGCAAACCGGTGAGCATGTGGCTCTATTAGAGAGAGAGTACAAAGGAGGGCAACAAAATTAATAAAGGGGATGGGAGAACTACAATACCCAGATAGATTAGCGAAATTAGGATTATTTAGTCTAGAAAAAAGACGACTGAGGGGCGATCTAATAACCATGTATAAGTATATAAGGGGACAATACAAATATCTCGCTGAGGATCTGTTTATACCAAGGAAGGTGACGGGCACAAGGGGGCATTCTTTGCGTCTGGAGGAGAGAAGGTTTTTCCACCAACATAGAAGAGGATTCTTTACTGTTAGGGCAGTGAGAATCTGGAATTGCTTGCCTGAGGAGGTGGTGATGGCGAACTCAGTCGAGGGGTTCAAGAGAGGCCTGGATGTCTTCCTGGGGCAGAACAATATTGTATCATACAATTATTAGGTTCTGTAGAAGGACGTAGATCTGGGTATTTATTATGATGGAATATAGGCTGAACTGGATGGACAAATGTCTTTTTTCGGCCTTACTAACTATGTTACTATGTTACTATGTTACTATATTAGTATAGGAGATACCTGAAAACATATCACACTTTTCATCATAGTGCTTTTACCAATGCATAAAATGCATGGAGAAGTCATTTCGAATGACTGGTCCTCAGTGTTGTGAGAACGATGACTGGTTAAAATTTTTGGTGGTTTCTTGTTCAGTCCATAGGCCTACATCATGTGGCAAACCGGTGAGCATGTGGCTCTATTAGTATAGGAGATACCTGAAAACATATCACACTTTTCATCATAGTGCTTTTACCAATGCATAAAATGCATGGAGAAGTCATTTCGAATGACTGGTCCTCAGTGTTGTGAGAACGATGACTGGTTAAAATTTTTGGTGGTTTCTTGTTCAGTCCATAGGCCTACATCATGTGGCAAACCGGTGAGCATGTGGCTCTATTAGTATAGGAGATACCTGAAAACATATCACACTTTTCATCATAGTGCTTTTACCAATGCATAAAATGCATATAGAAGTCATTTCGAATGACTGGTCCTCAATGTTGTGAGAACGATGACTGGTTAAAATTTTTGGTGGTTTCTTGTTCAGTCCATAGGCCTACATCATGTGGCAAACCGGTGAGCATGTGGCTCTATTAGTATAGGAGATACCTGAAAACATATCACACTTTTCATCATAGTGCTTTTACCAATGCATAAAATGCATGCAGAAGTCATTTCGAATGACTGGTCCTCAGTGTTGTGAGAACGATGACTGGTTAAAATTTTTGGTGGTTTCTTGTTCAGTCCATAGGCCTACATCATGTGGCAAACCGGTGAGCATGTGGCTCTATTAGTATAGGAGATACCTGAAAACATATCACACTTTTCATCATAGTGCTTTTACCAATGCATAAAATGCATGGAGAAGTCATTTCGAATGACTGGTCCTCAGTGTTGTGAGAACGATGACTGGTTAAAATTTTTGGTGGTTTCTTGTTCAGTCCATAGGCCTACATCATGTGGCAAACCGGTGAGCATGTGGCTCTATTAGTATAGGAGATACCTGAAAACATATCACACTTTTCATCATAGTGCTTTTACCAATGCATAAAATGCATGGAGAAGTCATTTCGAATGACTGGTCCTCAGTGTTGTGAGAACGATGACTGGTTAAAATTTTTGGTGGTTTCTTGTTCAGTCCATAGGCCTACATCATGTGGCAAACCGGTGAGCATGTGGCTCTATTAGTATAGGAGATACCTGAAAACATATCACACTTTTCATCATAGTGCTTTTACCAATGCATAAAATGCATGGAGAAGTCATTTCGAATGACTGGTCCTCAGTGTTGTGAGAACGATGACTGGTTAAAATTTTTGGTGGTTTCTTGTTCAGTCCATAGGCCTACATCATGTGGCAAACCGGTGAGCATGTGGCTCTATTAGTATAGGAGATACCTGAAAACATATCACACTTTTCATCATATTGCTTTTACCAATGCATAAAATGCATGGAGAAGTCATTTCGAATGACTGGTCCTCAGTGTTGTGAGAATGATGACTGGTTAAAATTTTTGGTGGTTTCTTGTTCAGTCCATAGGCCTACATCATGTGGCAAACCGGTGAGCATGTGGCTCTATTAGTATAGGAGATACCTGAAAACATATCACACTTTTCATCATAGTGCTTTTACCAATGCATAAAATGCATGGAGAAGTCATTTCGAATGACTGGTCCTCAGTGTTGTGAGAACGATGACTGGTTAAAATTTTTGGTGGTTTCTTGTTCAGTCCATAGGCCTACATCATGTGGCAAACCGGTGAGCATGTGGCTCTATTAGTATAGGAGATACCAGAAAACATATCACACTTTTCATCATAGTGCTTTTACCAATGCATAAAATGCATGGAGAAGTCATTTCGAATGACTGGTCCTCAGTGTTGTGAGAATGATGACTGGTTAAAATTTTTGGTGGTTTCTTGTTCAGTCCATAGGCCTACATCATGTGGCAAACCGGTGAGCATGTGGCTCTATTAGTATAGGAGATACCTGAAAACATATCACACTTTTCATCATAGTGCTTTTACCAATGCATAAAATGCATGGAGAAGTCATTTCGAATGACTGGTCCTCAGTGTTGTGAGAACGATGACTGGTTAAAATTTTTGGTGGTTTCTTGTTCAGTCCATAGGCCTACATCATGTGGCAAACCGGTGAGCATGTGGCTCTATTAGTATAGGAGATACCTGAAAACATATCACACTTTTCATCATAGTGCTTTTACCAATGCATAAAATGCATGGAGAAGTCATTTCGAATGACTGGTCCTCAGTGTTGTGAGAACGATGACTGGTTAAAATTTTTGGTGGTTTCTTGTTCAGTCCATAGGCCTACATCATGTGGCAAACCGGTGAGCATGTGGCTCTATTAGTATAGGAGATACCTGAAAACATATCACACTTTTCATCATATTGCTTTTACCAATGCATAAAATGCATGGAGAAGTCATTTCGAATGACTGGTCCTCAGTGTTGTGAGAACGATGACTGGTTAAAATTTTTGGTGGTTTCTTGTTCAGTCCATAGGCCTACATCATGTGGCAAACCGGTGAGCATGTGGCTCTATTAGTATAGGAGATACCTGAAAACATATCACACTTTTCATCATAGTGCTTTTACCAATGCATAAAATGCATGGAGAAGTCATTTCGAATGACTGGTCCTCAGTGTTGTGAGAACGATGACTGGTTAAAATTTTTGGTGGTTTCTTGTTCAGTCCATAGGCCTACATCATGTGGCAAACCGGTGAGCATGTGGCTCTATTAGTATAGGAGATACCAGAAAACATATCACACTTTTCATCATAGTGCTTTTACCAATGCATAAAATGCATGGAGAAGTCATTTCGAATGACTGGTCCTCAGTGTTGTGAGAACGATGACTGGTTAAAATTTTTGGTGGTTTCTTGTTCAGTCCATAGGCCTACATCATGTGGCAAACCGGTGAGCATGTGGCTCTATTAGTATAGGAGATACCTGAAAACATATCACACTTTTCATCATAGTGCTTTTACCAATGCATAAAATGCATGGAGAAGTCATTTCGAATGACTGGTCCTCAGTGTTGTGAGAACGATGACTGGTTAAAATTTTTGGTGGTTTCTTGTTCAGTCCATAGGCCTACATCATGTGGCAAACCGGTGAGCATGTGGCTCTATTAGTATAGGAGATACCTGAAAACATATCACACTTTTCATCATAGTGCTTTTACCAATGCATAAAAAGCATGGAGAAGTCATTTCGAATGACTGGTCCTCAGTGTTGTGAGAACGATGACTGGTTAAAATTTTTGGTGGTTTCTTGTTCAGTCCATAGGCCTACATCATGTGGCAAACCGGTGAGCATGTGGCTCTATTAGTATAGGAGATACCTGAAAACATATCACACTTTTCATCATAGTGCTTTTACCAATGCATAAAATGCATGGAGAAGTCATTTCGAATGACTGGTCCTCAGTGTTGTGAGAACGATGACTGGTTAAAATTTTTGGTGGTTTCTTGTTCAGTCCATAGGCCTACATCATGTGGCAAACCGGTGAGCATGCGGCTCTATTAGTATAGGAGATACCTGAAAACATATCACACTTTTCATCATAGTGCTTTTACCAATGCATAAAATGCATGGAGAAGTCATTTCGAATGACTGGTCCTCAGTGTTGTGAGAACGATGACTGGTTAAAATTTTTGGTGGTTTCTTGTTCAGTCCATAGGCCTACATCATGTGGCAAACCGGTGAGCATGTGGCTCTATTAGTATAGGAGATACCTGAAAACATATCACACTTTTCATCATAGTGCTTTTACCAATCGATAAAATGCATGGAGAAGTCATTTCGAATGACTGGTCCTCAGTGTTGTGAGAACGATGACTGGTTAAAATTTTTGGTGGTTTCTTGTTCAGTCCAGAGGCCTACATCATGTGGCAAACCGTTGAGCATGTGGCTCTATTAGTATAGGAGATACCTGAAAACATATCACACTTTTCATCATAGTGCTTTTACCAATGCATAAAATGCATGGAGAAGTCATTTCGAATGACTGGTCCTCAGTGTTGTGAGAACGATGACTGGTTAAAATTTTTGGTGGTTTCTTGTTCAGTCCATAGGCCTACATCATGTGGCAAACCGGTGAGCATGTGGCTCTATTAGTATAGGAGATACCTGAAAACATATCACACTTTTCATCATAGTGCTTTTACCAATGCATAAAATGCATGGAGAAGTCATTTCGAATGACTGGTCCTCAGTGTTGTGAGAACGATGACTGGTTAAAATTTTTGGTGGTTTCTTGTTCAGTCCATAGGCCTACATCATGTGGCAAACCGGTGAGCATGTGGCTCTATTAGTATAGGAGATACCTGAAAACATATCACACTTTTCATCATAGTGCTTTTACCAATGCATAAAATGCATGGAGAAGTCATTTCGAATGACTGGTCCTCAGTGTTGTGAGAACGATGACTGGTTAAAATTTTTGGTGGTTTCTTGTTCAGTCCATAGGCCTACATCATGTGGCAAACCGGTGAGCATGTGGCTCTATTAGTATAGGAGATACCTGAAAATATATCACACTTTTCATCATAGTGCTTTTACCAATGCATAAAATGCATGGAGAAGTCATTTCGAATGACTGGTCCTCAGTGTTGTGAGAACGATGACTGGTTAAAATTTTTGGTGGTTTCTTGTTCAGTCCATAGGCCTACATCATGTGGCAAACCGGTGAGCATGTGGCTCTATTAGTATAGGAGATACCTGAAAACATATCACACTTTTCATCATAGTGCTTTTACCAATGCATAAAATGCATGGAGAAGTCATTTCGAATGACTGGTCCTCAGTGTTGTGAGAACGATGACTGGTTAAAATTTTTGGTGGTTTCTTGTTCAGTCCATAGGCCTACATCATGTGGCAAACCGGTGAGCATGTGGCTCTATTAGTATAGGAGATACCTGAAAACATATCACACTTTTCATCATATTGCTTTTACCAATGCATAAAATGCATGGAGAAGTCATTTCGAATGACTGGTCCTCAGTGTTGTGAGAACGATGACTGGTTAAAATTTTTGGTGGTTTCTTGTTCAGTCCATAGGCCTACATCATGTGGCAAACCGGTGAGCATGTGGCTCTATTAGAGAGAGAGTACAAAGGAGGGCAACAAAATTAATAAAGGGGATGGGAGAACTACAATACCCAGATAGATTAGCGAAATTAGGATTATTTAGTCTAGAAAAAAGACGACTGAGGGGCGATCTAATAACCATGTATAAGTATATAAGGGGACAATACAAATATCTCGCTGAGGATCTGTTTATACCAAGGAAGGTGACGGGCACAAGGGGGCATTCTTTGCGTCTGGAGGAGAGAAGGTTTTTCCACCAACATAGAAGAGGATTCTTTACTGTTAGGGCAGTGAGAATCTGGAATTGCTTGCCTGAGGAGGTGGTGATGGCGAACTCAGTCGAGGGGTTCAAGAGAGGCCTGGATGTCTTCCTGGGGCAGAACAATATTGTATCATACAATTATTAGGTTCTGTAGAAGGACGTAGATCTGGGTATTTATTATGATGGAATATAGGCTGAACTGGATGGACAAATGTCTTTTTTCGGCCTTACTAACTATGTTACTATGTTACTATGTTACTATATTAGTATAGGAGATACCTGAAAACATATCACACTTTTCATCATAGTGCTTTTACCAATGCATAAAATGCATGGAGAAGTCATTTCGAATGACTGGTCCTCAGTGTTGTGAGAACGATGACTGGTTAAAATTTTTGGTGGTTTCTTGTTCAGTCCATAGGCCTACATCATGTGGCAAACCGGTGAGCATGTGGCTCTATTAGTATAGGAGATACCTGAAAACATATCACACTTTTCATCATAGTGCTTTTACCAATGCATAAAATGCATGGAGAAGTCATTTCGAATGACTGGTCCTCAGTGTTGTGAGAACGATGACTGGTTAAAATTTTTGGTGGTTTCTTGTTCAGTCCATAGGCCTACATCATGTGGCAAACCGGTGAGCATGTGGCTCTATTAGTATAGGAGATACCTGAAAACATATCACACTTTTCATCATAGTGCTTTTACCAATGCATAAAATGCATATAGAAGTCATTTCGAATGACTGGTCCTCAATGTTGTGAGAACGATGACTGGTTAAAATTTTTGGTGGTTTCTTGTTCAGTCCATAGGCCTACATCATGTGGCAAACCGGTGAGCATGTGGCTCTATTAGTATAGGAGATACCTGAAAACATATCACACTTTTCATCATAGTGCTTTTACCAATGCATAAAATGCATGCAGAAGTCATTTCGAATGACTGGTCCTCAGTGTTGTGAGAACGATGACTGGTTAAAATTTTTGGTGGTTTCTTGTTCAGTCCATAGGCCTACATCATGTGGCAAACCGGTGAGCATGTGGCTCTATTAGTATAGGAGATACCTGAAAACATATCACACTTTTCATCATAGTGCTTTTACCAATGCATAAAATGCATGGAGAAGTCATTTCGAATGACTGGTCCTCAGTGTTGTGAGAACGATGACTGGTTAAAATTTTTGGTGGTTTCTTGTTCAGTCCATAGGCCTACATCATGTGGCAAACCGGTGAGCATGTGGCTCTATTAGTATAGGAGATACCTGAAAACATATCACACTTTTCATCATAGTGCTTTTACCAATGCATAAAATGCATGGAGAAGTCATTTCGAATGACTGGTCCTCAGTGTTGTGAGAACGATGACTGGTTAAAATTTTTGGTGGTTTCTTGTTCAGTCCATAGGCCTACATCATGTGGCAAACCGGTGAGCATGTGGCTCTATTAGTATAGGAGATACCTGAAAACATATCACACTTTTCATCATAGTGCTTTTACCAATGCATAAAATGCATGGAGAAGTCATTTCGAATGACTGGTCCTCAGTGTTGTGAGAACGATGACTGGTTAAAATTTTTGGTGGTTTCTTGTTCAGTCCATAGGCCTACATCATGTGGCAAACCGGTGAGCATGTGGCTCTATTAGTATAGGAGATACCTGAAAACATATCACACTTTTCATCATATTGCTATTACCAATGCATAAAATGCATGGAGAAGTCATTTCGAATGACTGGTCCTCAGTGTTGTGAGAACGATGACTGGTTAAAATTTTTGGTGGTTTCTTGTTCAGTCCATAGGCCTACATCATGTGGCAAACCGGTGAGCATGTGGCTCTATTAGTATAGGAGATACCTGAAAACATATCACACTTTTCATCATAGTGCTTTTACCAATGCATAAAATGCATGGAGAAGTCATTTCGAATGACTGGTCCTCAGTGTTGTGAGAACGATGACTGGTTAAAATTTTTGGTGGTTTCTTGTTCAGTCCATAGGCCTACATCATGTGGCAAACCGGTGAGCATGTGGCTCTATTAGTATAGGAGATACCAGAAAACATATCACACTTTTCATCATAGTGCTTTTACCAATGCATAAAATGCATGGAGAAGTCATTTCGAATGACTGGTCCTCAGTGTTGTGAGAATGATGACTGGTTAAAATTTTTGGTGGTTTCTTGTTCAGTCCATAGGCCTACATCATGTGGCAAACCGGTGAGCATGTGGCTCTATTAGTATAGGAGATACCTGAAAACATATCACACTTTTCATCATAGTGCTTTTACCAATGCATAAAATGCATGGAGAAGTCATTTCGAATGACTGGTCCTCAGTGTTGTGAGAACGATGACTGGTTAAAATTTTTGGTGGTTTCTTGTTCAGTCCATAGGCCTACATCATGTGGCAAACCGGTGAGCATGTGGCTCTATTAGTATAGGAGATACCTGAAAACATATCACACTTTTCATCATAGTGCTTTTACCAATGCATAAAATGCATGGAGAAGTCATTTCGAATGACTGGTCCTCAGTGTTGTGAGAACGATGACTGGTTAAAATTTTTGGTGGTTTCTTGTTCAGTCCATAGGCCTACATCATGTGGCAAACCGGTGAGCATGCGGCTCTATTAGTATAGGAGATACCTGAAAACATATCACACTTTTCATCATAGTGCTTTTACCAATGCATAAAATGCATGGAGAAGTCATTTCGAATGACTGGTCCTCAGTGTTGTGAGAACGATGACTGGTTAAAATTTTTGGTGGTTTCTTGTTCAGTCCATAGGCCTACATCATGTGGCAAACCGGTGAGCATGTGGCTCTATTAGTATAGGAGATACCTGAAAACATATCACACTTTTCATCATAGTGCTTTTACCAATCGATAAAATGCATGGAGAAGTCATTTCGAATGACTGGTCCTCAGTGTTGTGAGAACGATGACTGGTTAAAATTTTTGGTGGTTTCTTGTTCAGTCCAGAGGCCTACATCATGTGGCAAACCGTTGAGCATGTGGCTCTATTAGTATAGGAGATACCTGAAAACATATCACACTTTTCATCATAGTGCTTTTACCAATGCATAAAATGCATGGAGAAGTCATTTCGAATGACTGGTCCTCAGTGTTGTGAGAACGATGACTGGTTAAAATTTTTGGTGGTTTCTTGTTCAGTCCATAGGCCTACATCATGTGGCAAACCGGTGAGCATGTGGCTCTATTAGTATAGGAGATACCTGAAAACATATCACACTTTTCATCATAGTGCTTTTACCAATGCATAAAATGCATGGAGAAGTCATTTCGAATGACTGGTCCTCAGTGTTGTGAGAACGATGACTGGTTAAAATTTTTGGTGGTTTCTTGTTCAGTCCATAGGCCTACATCATGTGGCAAACCGGTGAGCATGTGGCTCTATTAGTATAGGAGATACCTGAAAACATATCACACTTTTCATCATAGTGCTTTTACCAATGCATAAAATGCATGGAGAAGTCATTTCGAATGACTGGTCCTCAGTGTTGTGAGAACGATGACTGGTTAAAATTTTTGGTGGTTTCTTGTTCAGTCCATAGGCCTACATCATGTGGCAAACCGGTGAGCATGTGGCTCTATTAGTATAGGAGATACCTGAAAACATATCACACTTTTCATCATAGTGCTTTTACCAATGCATAAAATGCATGGAGAAGTCATTTCGAATTACTGGTCCTCAGTGTTGTGAGAACGATGACTGGTTAAAATTTTTGGTGGTTTCTTGTTCAGTCCATAGGCCTACATCATGTGGCAAACCGGTGAGCATGTGGCTCTATTAGTATAGGAGATACCTGAAAACATATCACACTTTTCATCATAGTGCTTTTACCAATGCATAAAATGCATGCAGAAGTCATTTCGAATTACTGGTCCTCAGTGTTGTGAGAACGATGACTGGTTAAAATTTTTGGTGGTTTCTTGTTCAGTCCATAGGCCTACATCATGTGGCAAACCGGTGAGCATGTGGCTCTATTAGTATAGGAGATACCTGAAAACATATCACACTTTTCATCATAGTGCTTTTACCAATGCATAAAATGCATGGAGAAGTCATTTCGAATGACTGGTCCTCAGTGTTGTGAGAACGATGACTGGTTAAAATTTTTGGTGGTTTCTTGTTCAGTTCATAGGCCTACATCATGTGGCAAACCGGTGAGCATGTGGCTCTATTAGTATAGGAGATACCTGAAAACATATCACACTTTTCATCATAGTGCTTTTACCAATGCATAAAATGCATGGAGAAGTCATTTCGAATGACTGGTCCTCAGTGTTGTGAGAACGATGACTGGTTAAAATTTTTGGTGGTTTCTTGTTCAGTCCATAGGCCTACATCATGTGGCAAACCGGTGAGCATGTGGCTCTATTAGTATAGGAGATACCTGAAAACATATCACACTTTTCATCATAGTGCTTTTACCAATGCATAAAATGCATGGAGAAGTCATTTCGAATGACTGGTCCTCAGTGTTGTGAGAACGATGACTGGTTAAAATTTTTGGTGGTTTCTTGTTCAGTCCATAGGCCTACATCATGTGGCAAACCGGTGAGCATGTGGCTCTATTAGTATAGGAGATACCTGAAAACATATCACACTTTTCATCATATTGCTTTTACCAATGCATAAAATGCATGGAGAAGTCATTTCGAATGACTGGTCCTCAGTGTTGTGAGAACGATGACTGGTTAAAATTTTTGGTGGTTTCTTGTTCAGTCCATAGGCCTACATCATGTGGCAAACCGGTGAGCATGTGGCTCTATTAGTATAGGAGATACCTGAAAACATATCACACTTTTCATCATAGTGCTTTTACCAATGCATAAAATGCATGGAGAAGTCATTTCGAATGACTGGTCCTCAGTGTTGTGAGAACGATGACAGTCATTTCGAATGACTGGTCTTGTTCAGTCCATAGGCCTACATCATGTGGCAAACCGGTGAGCATGTGGCTCTATTAGTATAGGAGATACCTGAAAACATATCACACTTTTCATCATAGTGCTTTTACCAATGCATAAAATGCATGGAGAAGTCATTTCGAATGACTGGTCCTCAGTGTTGTGAGAACGATGACTGGTTAAAATTTTTGGTGGTTTCTTGTTCAGTCCATAGGCCTACATCATGTGGCAAACCGGTGAGCATGTGGCTCTATTAGTATAGGAGATACCTGAAAACATATCACACTTTTCATCATATTGCTTTTACCAATGCATAAAATGCATGGAGAAGTCATTTCGAATGACTGGTCCTCAGTGTTGTGAGAACGATGACTGGTTAAAATTTTTGGTGGTTTCTTGTTCAGTCCATAGGCCTACATCATGTGGCAAACCGGTGAGCATGTGGCTCTATTAGTATAGGAGATACCTGAAAACATATCACACTTTTCATCATAGTGCTTTTACCAATGCATAAAATGCATGGAGAAGTCATTTCGAATGACTGGTCCTCAGTGTTGTGAGAACGATGACTGGTTAAAATTTTTGGTGGTTTCTTGTTCAGTCCATAGGCCTACATCATGTGGCAAACCGGTGAGCATGTGGCTCTATTAGTATAGGAGATACCAGAAAACATATCACACTTTTCATCATAGTGCTTTTACCAATGCATAAAATGCATGGAGAAGTCATTTCGAATGACTGGTCCTCAGTGTTGTGAGAATGATGACTGGTTAAAATTTTTGGTGGTTTCTTGTTCAGTCCATAGGCCTACATCATGTGGCAAACCGGTGAGCATGTGGCTCTATTAGTATAGGAGATACCTGAAAACATATCACACTTTTCATCATAGTGCTTTTACCAATGCATAAAATGCATGGAGAAGTCATTTCGAATGACTGGTCCTCAGTGTTGTGAGAACGATGACTGGTTAAAATTTTTGGTGGTTTCTTGTTCAGTCCATAGGCCTACATCATGTGGCAAACCGGTGAGCATGTGGCTCTATTAGTATAGGAGATACCTGAAAACATATCACACTTTTCATCATAGTGCTTTTACCAATGCATAAAATGCATGGAGAAGTCATTTCGAATGACTGGTCCTCAGTGTTGTGAGAACGATGACTGGTTAAAATTTTTGGTGGTTTCTTGTTCAGTCCATAGGCCTACATCATGTGGCAAACCGGTGAGCATGTGGCTCTATTAGTATAGGAGATACCTGAAAACATATCACACTTTTCATCATAGTGCTTTTACCAATGCATAAAAAGCATGGAGAAGTCATTTCGAATGACTGGTCCTCAGTGTTGTGAGAACGATGACTGGTTAAAATTTTTGGTGGTTTCTTGTTCAGTCCATAGGCCTACATCATGTGGCAAACCGGTGAGCATGTGGCTCTATTAGTATAGGAGATACCTGAAAACATATCACACTTTTCATCATAGTGCTTTTACCAATGCATAAAATGCATGGAGAAGTCATTTCGAATGACTGGTCCTCAGTGTTGTGAGAACGATGACTGGTTAAAATTTTTGGTGGTTTCTTGTTCAGTCCATAGGCCTACATCATGTGGCAAACCGGTGAGCATGCGGCTCTATTAGTATAGGAGATACCTGAAAACATATCACACTTTTCATCATAGTGCTTTTACCAATGCATAAAATGCATGGAGAAGTCATTTCGAATGACTGGTCCTCAGTGTTGTGAGAACGATGACTGGTTAAAATTTTTGGTGGTTTCTTGTTCAGTCCATAGGCCTACATCATGTGGCAAACCGGTGAGCATGTGGCTCTATTAGTATAGGAGATACCAGAAAACATATCACACTTTTCATCATAGTGCTTTTACCAATGCATAAAATGCATGGAGAAGTCATTTCGAATGACTGGTCCTCAGTGTTGTGAGAATGATGACTGGTTAAAATTTTTGGTGGTTTCTTGTTCAGTCCATAGGCCTACATCATGTGGCAAACCGGTGAGCATGTGGCTCTATTAGTATAGGAGATACCTGAAAACATATCACACTTTTCATCATAGTGCTTTTACCAATGCATAAAATGCATGGAGAAGTCATTTCGAATGACTGGTCCTCAGTGTTGTGAGAACGATGACTGGTTAAAATTTTTGGTGGTTTCTTGTTCAGTCCATAGGCCTACATCATGTGGCAAACCGGTGAGCATGTGGCTCTATTAGTATAGGAGATACCTGAAAACATATCACACTTTTCATCATAGTGCTTTTACCAATGCATAAAATGCATGGAGAAGTCATTTCGAATGACTGGTCCTCAGTGTTGTGAGAACGATGACTGGTTAAAATTTTTGGTGGTTTCTTGTTCAGTCCATAGGCCTACATCATGTGGCAAACCGGTGAGCATGTGGCTCTATTAGTATAGGAGATACCTGAAAACATATCACACTTTTCATCATAGTGCTTTTACCAATGCATAAAAAGCATGGAGAAGTCATTTCGAATGACTGGTCCTCAGTGTTGTGAGAACGATGACTGGTTAAAATTTTTGGTGGTTTCTTGTTCAGTCCATAGGCCTACATCATGTGGCAAACCGGTGAGCATGTGGCTCTATTAGTATAGGAGATACCTGAAAACATATCACACTTTTCATCATAGTGCTTTTACCAATGCATAAAATGCATGGAGAAGTCATTTCGAATGACTGGTCCTCAGTGTTGTGAGAACGATGACTGGTTAAAATTTTTGGTGGTTTCTTGTTCAGTCCATAGGCCTACATCATGTGGCAAACCGGTGAGCATGCGGCTCTATTAGTATAGGAGATACCTGAAAACATATCACACTTTTCATCATAGTGCTTTTACCAATGCATAAAATGCATGGAGAAGTCATTTCGAATGACTGGTCCTCAGTGTTGTGAGAACGATGACTGGTTAAAATTTTTGGTGGTTTCTTGTTCAGTCCATAGGCCTACATCATGTGGCAAACCGGTGAGCATGTGGCTCTATTAGTATAGGAGATACCTGAAAACATATCACACTTTTCATCATAGTGCTTTTACCAATCGATAAAATGCATGGAGAAGTCATTTCGAATGACTGGTCCTCAGTGTTGTGAGAACGATGACTGGTTAAAATTTTTGGTGGTTTCTTGTTCAGTCCAGAGGCCTACATCATGTGGCAAACCGTTGAGCATGTGGCTCTATTAGTATAGGAGATACCTGAAAACATATCACACTTTTCATCATAGTGCTTTTACCAATGCATAAAATGCATGGAGAAGTCATTTCGAATGACTGGTCCTCAGTGTTGTGAGAACGATGACTGGTTAAAATTTTTGGTGGTTTCTTGTTCAGTCCATAGGCCTACATCATGTGGCAAACCGGTGAGCATGTGGCTCTATTAGTATAGGAGATACCTGAAAACATATCACACTTTTCATCATAGTGCTTTTACCAATGCATAAAATGCATGGAGAAGTCATTTCGAATGACTGGTCCTCAGTGTTGTGAGAACGATGACTGGTTAAAATTTTTGGTGGTTTCTTGTTCAGTCCATAGGCCTACATCATGTGGCAAACCGGTGAGCATGTGGCTCTATTAGTATAGGAGATACCTGAAAACATATCACACTTTTCATCATAGTGCTTTTACCAATGCATAAAATGCATGGAGAAGTCATTTCGAATGACTGGTCCTCAGTGTTGTGAGAACGATGACTGGTTAAAATTTTTGGTGGTTTCTTGTTCAGTCCATAGGCCTACATCATGTGGCAAACCGGTGAGCATGTGGCTCTATTAGTATAGGAGATACCTGAAAACATATCACACTTTTCATCATAGTGCTTTTACCAATGCATAAAATGCATGGAGAAGTCATTTCGAATGACTGGTCCTCAGTGTTGTGAGAACGATGACTGGTTAAAATTTTTGGTGGTTTCTTGTTCAGTCCATAGGCCTACATCATGTGGCAAACCGGTGAGCATGTGGCTCTATTAGTATAGGAGATACCTGAAAACATATCACACTTTTCATCATATTGCTTTTACCAATGCATAAAATGCATGGAGAAGTCATTTCGAATGACTGGTCCTCAGTGTTGTGAGAACGATGACTGGTTAAAATTTTTGGTGGTTTCTTGTTCAGTCCATAGGCCTACATCATGTGGCAAACCGGTGAGCATGTGGCTCTATTAGTATAGGAGATACCTGAAAACATATCACACTTTTCATCATAGTGCTTTTACCAATGCATAAAATGCATGGAGAAGTCATTTCGAATGACTGGTCCTCAGTGTTGTGAGAACGATGACTGGTTAAAATTTTTGGTGGTTTCTTGTTCAGTCCATAGGCCTACATCATGTGGCAAACCGGTGAGCATGTGGCTCTATTAGTATAGGAGATACCTGAAAACATATCACACTTTTCATCATATTGCTTTTACCAATGCATAAAATGCATGGAGAAGTCATTTCGAATGACTGGTCCTCAGTGTTGTGAGAACGATGACTGGTTAAAATTTTTGGTGGTTTCTTGTTCAGTCCATAGGCCTACATCATGTGGCAAACCGGTGAGCATGTGGCTCTATTAGAGAGAGAGTACAAAGGAGGGCAACAAAATTAATAAAGGGGATGGGAGAACTACAATACCCAGATAGATTAGCGAAATTAGGATTATTTAGTCTAGAAAAAAGACGACTGAGGGGCGATCTAATAACCATGTATAAGTATATAAGGGGACAATACAAATATCTCGCTGAGGATCTGTTTATACCAAGGAAGGTGACGGGCACAAGGGGGCATTCTTTGCGTCTGGAGGAGAGAAGGTTTTTCCACCAACATAGAAGAGGATTCTTTACTGTTAGGGCAGTGAGAATCTGGAATTGCTTGCCTGAGGAGGTGGTGATGGCGAACTCAGTCGAGGGGTTCAAGAGAGGCCTGGATGTCTTCCTGGGGCAGAACAATATTGTATCATACAATTATTAGGTTCTGTAGAAGGACGTAGATCTGGGTATTTATTATGATGGAATATAGGCTGAACTGGATGGACAAATGTCTTTTTTCGGCCTTACTAACTATGTTACTATGTTACTATGTTACTATATTAGTATAGGAGATACCTGAAAACATATCACACTTTTCATCATAGTGCTTTTACCAATGCATAAAATGCATGGAGAAGTCATTTCGAATGACTGGTCCTCAGTGTTGTGAGAACGATGACTGGTTAAAATTTTTGGTGGTTTCTTGTTCAGTCCATAGGCCTACATCATGTGGCAAACCGGTGAGCATGTGGCTCTATTAGTATAGGAGATACCTGAAAACATATCACACTTTTCATCATAGTGCTTTTACCAATGCATAAAATGCATGGAGAAGTCATTTCGAATGACTGGTCCTCAGTGTTGTGAGAACGATGACTGGTTAAAATTTTTGGTGGTTTCTTGTTCAGTCCATAGGCCTACATCATGTGGCAAACCGGTGAGCATGTGGCTCTATTAGTATAGGAGATACCTGAAAACATATCACACTTTTCATCATAGTGCTTTTACCAATGCATAAAATGCATATAGAAGTCATTTCGAATGACTGGTCCTCAATGTTGTGAGAACGATGACTGGTTAAAATTTTTGGTGGTTTCTTGTTCAGTCCATAGGCCTACATCATGTGGCAAACCGGTGAGCATGTGGCTCTATTAGTATAGGAGATACCTGAAAACATATCACACTTTTCATCATAGTGCTTTTACCAATGCATAAAATGCATGCAGAAGTCATTTCGAATGACTGGTCCTCAGTGTTGTGAGAACGATGACTGGTTAAAATTTTTGGTGGTTTCTTGTTCAGTCCATAGGCCTACATCATGTGGCAAACCGGTGAGCATGTGGCTCTATTAGTATAGGAGATACCTGAAAACATATCACACTTTTCATCATAGTGCTTTTACCAATGCATAAAATGCATGGAGAAGTCATTTCGAATGACTGGTCCTCAGTGTTGTGAGAACGATGACTGGTTAAAATTTTTGGTGGTTTCTTGTTCAGTCCATAGGCCTACATCATGTGGCAAACCGGTGAGCATGTGGCTCTATTAGTATAGGAGATACCTGAAAACATATCACACTTTTCATCATAGTGCTTTTACCAATGCATAAAATGCATGGAGAAGTCATTTCGAATGACTGGTCCTCAGTGTTGTGAGAACGATGACTGGTTAAAATTTTTGGTGGTTTCTTGTTCAGTCCATAGGCCTACATCATGTGGCAAACCGGTGAGCATGTGGCTCTATTAGTATAGGAGATACCTGAAAACATATCACACTTTTCATCATAGTGCTTTTACCAATGCATAAAATGCATGGAGAAGTCATTTCGAATGACTGGTCCTCAGTGTTGTGAGAACGATGACTGGTTAAAATTTTTGGTGGTTTCTTGTTCAGTCCATAGGCCTACATCATGTGGCAAACCGGTGAGCATGTGGCTCTATTAGTATAGGAGATACCTGAAAACATATCACACTTTTCATCATATTGCTATTACCAATGCATAAAATGCATGGAGAAGTCATTTCGAATGACTGGTCCTCAGTGTTGTGAGAACGATGACTGGTTAAAATTTTTGGTGGTTTCTTGTTCAGTCCATAGGCCTACATCATGTGGCAAACCGGTGAGCATGTGGCTCTATTAGTATAGGAGATACCTGAAAACATATCACACTTTTCATCATAGTGCTTTTACCAATGCATAAAATGCATGGAGAAGTCATTTCGAATGACTGGTCCTCAGTGTTGTGAGAACGATGACTGGTTAAAATTTTTGGTGGTTTCTTGTTCAGTCCATAGGCCTACATCATGTGGCAAACCGGTGAGCATGTGGCTCTATTAGTATAGGAGATACCTGAAAACATATCACACTTTTCATCATAGTGCTTTTACCAATGCATAAAATGCATGGAGAAGTCATTTCGAATGACTGGTCCTCAGTGTTGTGAGAACGATGACTGGTTAAAATTTTTGGTGGTTTCTTGTTCAGTCCATAGGCCTACATCATGTGGCAAACCGGTGAGCATGCGGCTCTATTAGTATAGGAGATACCTGAAAACATATCACACTTTTCATCATAGTGCTTTTACCAATGCATAAAATGCATGGAGAAGTCATTTCGAATGACTGGTCCTCAGTGTTGTGAGAACGATGACTGGTTAAAATTTTTGGTGGTTTCTTGTTCAGTCCATAGGCCTACATCATGTGGCAAACCGGTGAGCATGTGGCTCTATTAGTATAGGAGATACCTGAAAACATATCACACTTTTCATCATAGTGCTTTTACCAATCGATAAAATGCATGGAGAAGTCATTTCGAATGACTGGTCCTCAGTGTTGTGAGAACGATGACTGGTTAAAATTTTTGGTGGTTTCTTGTTCAGTCCAGAGGCCTACATCATGTGGCAAACCGTTGAGCATGTGGCTCTATTAGTATAGGAGATACCTGAAAACATATCACACTTTTCATCATAGTGCTTTTACCAATGCATAAAATGCATGGAGAAGTCATTTCGAATGACTGGTCCTCAGTGTTGTGAGAACGATGACTGGTTAAAATTTTTGGTGGTTTCTTGTTCAGTCCATAGGCCTACATCATGTGGCAAACCGGTGAGCATGTGGCTCTATTAGTATAGGAGATACCTGAAAACATATCACACTTTTCATCATAGTGCTTTTACCAATGCATAAAATGCATGGAGAAGTCATTTCGAATGACTGGTCCTCAGTGTTGTGAGAACGATGACTGGTTAAAATTTTTGGTGGTTTCTTGTTCAGTCCATAGGCCTACATCATGTGGCAAACCGGTGAGCATGTGGCTCTATTAGTATAGGAGATACCTGAAAACATATCACACTTTTCATCATAGTGCTTTTACCAATGCATAAAATGCATGGAGAAGTCATTTCGAATGACTGGTCCTCAGTGTTGTGAGAACGATGACTGGTTAAAATTTTTGGTGGTTTCTTGTTCAGTCCATAGGCCTACATCATGTGGCAAACCGGTGAGCATGTGGCTCTATTAGTATAGGAGATACCTGAAAACATATCACACTTTTCATCATAGTGCTTTTACCAATGCATAAAATGCATGGAGAAGTCATTTCGAATTACTGGTCCTCAGTGTTGTGAGAACGATGACTGGTTAAAATTTTTGGTGGTTTCTTGTTCAGTCCATAGGCCTACATCATGTGGCAAACCGGTGAGCATGTGGCTCTATTAGTATAGGAGATACCTGAAAACATATCACACTTTTCATCATAGTGCTTTTACCAATGCATAAAATGCATGCAGAAGTCATTTCGAATTACTGGTCCTCAGTGTTGTGAGAACGATGACTGGTTAAAATTTTTGGTGGTTTCTTGTTCAGTCCATAGGCCTACATCATGTGGCAAACCGGTGAGCATGTGGCTCTATTAGTATAGGAGATACCTGAAAACATATCACACTTTTCATCATAGTGCTTTTACCAATGCATAAAATGCATGGAGAAGTCATTTCGAATGACTGGTCCTCAGTGTTGTGAGAACGATGACTGGTTAAAATTTTTGGTGGTTTCTTGTTCAGTTCATAGGCCTACATCATGTGGCAAACCGGTGAGCATGTGGCTCTATTAGTATAGGAGATACCTGAAAACATATCACACTTTTCATCATAGTGCTTTTACCAATGCATAAAATGCATGGAGAAGTCATTTCGAATGACTGGTCCTCAGTGTTGTGAGAACGATGACTGGTTAAAATTTTTGGTGGTTTCTTGTTCAGTCCATAGGCCTACATCATGTGGCAAACCGGTGAGCATGTGGCTCTATTAGTATAGGAGATACCTGAAAACATATCACACTTTTCATCATAGTGCTTTTACCAATGCATAAAATGCATGGAGAAGTCATTTCGAATGACTGGTCCTCAGTGTTGTGAGAACGATGACTGGTTAAAATTTTTGGTGGTTTCTTGTTCAGTCCATAGGCCTACATCATGTGGCAAACCGGTGAGCATGTGGCTCTATTAGTATAGGAGATACCTGAAAACATATCACACTTTTCATCATAGTGCTTTTACCAATGCATAAAATGCATGGAGAAGTCATTTCGAATGACTGGTCCTCAGTGTTGTGAGAACGATGACTGGTTAAAATTTTTGGTGGTTTCTTGTTCAGTCCATAGGCCTACATCATGTGGCAAACCGGTGAGCATGTGGCTCTATTAGTATAGGAGATACCTGAAAACATATCACACTTTTCATCATATTGCTTTTACCAATGCATAAAATGCATGGAGAAGTCATTTCGAATGACTGGTCCTCAGTGTTGTGAGAACGATGACTGGTTAAAATTTTTGGTGGTTTCTTGTTCAGTCCATAGGCCTACATCATGTGGCAAACCGGTGAGCATGTGGCTCTATTAGAGAGAGAGTACAAAGGAGGGCAACAAAATTAATAAAGGGGATGGGAGAACTACAATACCCAGATAGATTAGCGAAATTAGGATTATTTAGTCTAGAAAAAAGACGACTGAGGGGCGATCTAATTACCATGTATAAGTATATAAGGGGACAATACAAATATCTAGCTGAGGATCTGTTTATACCAAGGAAGGTGACGGGCACAAGGGGGCATTCTTTGCGTCTGGAGGAGAGAAGGTTTTTCCACCAACATAGAAGAGGATTCTTTACTGTTAGGGCAGTGAGAATCTGGAATTGCTTGCCTGAGGAGGTGGTGATGGCGAACTCAGTCGAGGGGTTCAAGAGAGGCCTGGATGTCTTCCTGGAGCAGAACAATATTGTATCATACAATTATTAGGTTCTGTAGAAGGACGTAGATCTGGGTATTTATTATGATGGAATATAGGCTGAACTGGATGGACAAATGTCTTTTTTCGGCCTTACTAACTATGTTACTATGTTACTATGTTACTATATTAGTATAGGAGATACCTGAAAACATATCACACTTTTCATCATAGTGCTTTTACCAATGCATAAAATGCATGGAGAAGTCATTTCGAATGACTGGTCCTCAGTGTTGTGAGAACGATGACTGGTTAAAATTTTTGGTGGTTTCTTGTTCAGTCCATAGGCCTACATCATGTGGCAAACCGGTGAGCATGTGGCTCTATTAGTATAGGAGATACCTGAAAACATATCACACTTTTCATCATAGTGCTTTTACCAATGCATAAAATGCATGGAGAAGTCATTTCGAATGACTGGTCCTCAGTGTTGTGAGAACGATGACTGGTTAAAATTTTTGGTGGTTTCTTGTTCAGTCCATAGGCCTACATCATGTGGCAAACCGGTGAGCATGTGGCTCTATTAGTATAGGAGATACCTGAAAACATATCACACTTTTCATCATAGTGCTTTTACCAATGCATAAAATGCATGGAGAAGTCATTTCGAATGACTGGTCCTCAGTGTTGTGAGAACGATGACTGGTTAAAATTTTTGGTGGTTTCTTGTTCAGTCCATAGGCCTACATCATGTGGCAAACCGGTGAGCATGTGGCTCTATTAGTATAGGAGATACCTGAAAACATATCACACTTTTCATCATAGTGCTTTTACCAATGCATAAAATGCATGCAGAAGTCATTTTGAATGACTGGTCCTCAGTGTTGTGAGAACGATGACTGGTTAAAATTTTTGGTGGTTTCTTGTTCAGTCCATAGGCCTACATCATGTGGCAAACCGGTGAGCATGTGGCTCTATTAGTATAGGAGATACCTGAAAACATATCACACTTTTCATCATAGTGCTTTTACCAATGCATAAAATGCATGGAGAAGTCATTTCGAATGACTGGTCCTCAGTGTTGTGAGAACGATGACTGGTTAAAATTTTTGGTGGTTTCTTGTTCAGTCCATAGGCCTACATCATGTGGCAAACCGGTGAGCATGTGGCTCTATTAGTATAGGAGATACCTGAAAACATATCACACTTTTCATCATAGTGCTTTTACCAATGCATAAAATGCATGGAGAAGTCATTTCGAATGACTGGTCCTCAGTGTTGTGAGAACGATGACTGGTTAAAATTTTTGGTGGTTTCTTGTTCAGTCCATAGGCCTACATCATGTGGCAAACCGGTGAGCATGTGGCTCTATTAGTATAGGAGATACCTGAAAACATATCACACTTTTCATCATAGTGCTTTTACCAATGCATAAAATGCATGGAGAAGTCATTTCGAATGACTGGTCCTCAGTGTTGTGAGAACGATGACTGGTTAAAATTTTTGGTGGTTTCTTGTTCAGTCCATAGGCCTACATCATGTGGCAAACCGGTGAGCATGTGGCTCTATTAGTATAGGAGATACCTGAAAACATATCACACTTTTCATCATATTGCTTTTACCAATGCATAAAATGCATGGAGAAGTCATTTCGAATGACTGGTCCTCAGTGTTGTGAGAACGATGACTGGTTAAAATTTTTGGTGGTTTCTTGTTCAGTCCATAGGCCTACATCATGTGGCAAACCGGTGAGCATGTGGCTCTATTAGTATAGGAGATACCTGAAAACATATCACACTTTTCATCATAGTGCTTTTACCAATGCATAAAATGCATGGAGAAGTCATTTCGAATGACTGGTCCTCAGTGTTGTGAGAACGATGACTGGTTAAAATTTTTGGTGGTTTCTTGTTCAGTCCATAGGCCTACATCATGTGGCAAACCGGTGAGCATGTGGCTCTATTAGTATAGGAGATACCAGAAAACATATCACACTTTTCATCATAGTGCTTTTACCAATGCATAAAATGCATGGAGAAGTCATTTCGAATGACTGGTCCTCAGTGTTGTGAGAATGATGACTGGTTAAAATTTTTGGTGGTTTCTTGTTCAGTCCATAGGCCTACATCATGTGGCAAACCGGTGAGCATGTGGCTCTATTAGTATAGGAGATACCTGAAAACATATCACACTTTTCATCATAGTGCTTTTACCAATGCATAAAATGCATGGAGAAGTCATTTCGAATGACTGGTCCTCAGTGTTGTGAGAACGATGACTGGTTAAAATTTTTGGTGGTTTCTTGTTCAGTCCATAGGCCTACATCATGTGGCAAACCGGTGAGCATGTGGCTCTATTAGTATAGGAGATACCTGAAAACATATCACACTTTTCATCATAGTGCTTTTACCAATGCATAAAATGCATGGAGAAGTCATTTCGAATGACTGGTCCTCAGTGTTGTGAGAACGATGACTGGTTAAAATTTTTGGTGGTTTCTTGTTCAGTCCATAGGCCTACATCATGTGGCAAACCGGTGAGCATGTGGCTCTATTAGTATAGGAGATACCTGAAAACATATCACACTTTTCATCATAGTGCTTTTACCAATGCATAAAATGCATGGAGAAGTCATTTCGAATGACTGGTCCTCAGTGTTGTGGGAACGATGACTGGTTAAAATTTTTGGTGGTTTCTTGTTCAGTCCATAGGCCTACATCATGTGGCAAACCGGTGAGCATGTGGCTCTATTAGTATAGGAGATACCTGAAAACATATCACACTTTTCATCATAGTGCTTTTACCAATGCATAAAATGCATGGAGAAGTCATTTCGAATGACTGGTCCTCAGTGTTGTGAGAACGATGACTGGTTAAAATTTTTGGTGGTTTCTTGTTCAGTCCATAGGCCTACATCATGTGGCAAACCGGTGAGCATGTGGCTCTATTAGTATAGGAGATACCTGAAAACATATCACACTTTTCATCATAGTGCTTTTACCAATGCATAAAATGCATGGAGAAGTCATTTCGAATGACTGGTCCTCAGTGTTGTGAGAACGATGACTGGTTAAAATTTTTGGTGGTTTCTTGTTCAGTCCATAGGACTACATCATGTGGCAAACCGGTGAGCATGTGGCTCTATTAGTATAGGAGATACCTGAAAACATATCACACTTTTCATCATAGTGCTTTTACCAATGCATAAAATGCATGGAGAAGTCATTTCGAATGACTGGTCCTCAGTGTTGTGAGAACGATGACTGGTTAAAATTTCTGGTGGTTTCTTGTTCAGTCCATAGGCCTACATCATGTGGCAAACCGGTGAGCATGTGGCTCTATTAGTATAGGAGATACCTGAAAACATATCACACTTTTCATCATAGTGCTTTTACCAATGCATAAAATGCATGGAGAAGTCATTTCGAATGACTGGTCATCAGTGTTGTGAGAACGATGACTGGTTAAAATTTTTGGTGGTTTCTTGTTCAGTCCATAGGCCTACATCATGTGGCAAACCGGTGAGCATGTGGCTCTATTAGTATAGGAGATACCTGAAAACATATCACACTTTTCATCATAGTGCTTTTACCAATGCATAAAATGCATGGAGAAGTCATTTCGAATGACTGGTCCTCAGTGTTGTGAGAACGATGACTGGTTAAAATTTTTGGTGGTTTCTTGTTCAGTCCATAGGCCTACATCATGTGGCAAACCGGTGAGCATGTGGCTCTATTAGTATAGGAGATACCTGAAAACATATCACACTTTTCATCATAGTGCTTTTACCAATGCATAAAATGCATGGAGAAGTCATTTCGAATGACTGGTCCTCAGTGTTGTGAGAACGATGACTGGTTAAAATTTTTGGTGGTTTCTTGTTCAGTCCATAGGCCTACATCATGTGGCAAACCGGTGAGCATGTGGCTCTATTAGTATAGGAGATACCTGAAAACATATCACACTTTTCATCATAGTGCTTTTACCAATGCATAAAATGCATGGAGAAGTCATTTCGAATGACTGGTCCTCAGTGTTGTGGGAACGATGACTGGTTAAAATTTTTGGTGGTTTCTTGTTCAGTCCATAGGCCTACATCATGTGGCAAACCGGTGAGCATGTGGCTCTATTAGTATAGGAGATACCTGAAAACATATCACACTTTTCATCATAGTGCTTTTACCAATGCATAAAATGCATGGAGAAGTCATTTCGAATGACTGGTCCTCAGTGTTGTGAGAACGATGACTGGTTAAAATTTTTGGTGGTTTCTTGTTCAGTCCATAGGCCTACATCATGTGGCAAACCGGTGAGCATGTGGCTCTATTAGTATAGGAGATACCTGAAAACATATCACACTTTTCATCATAGTGCTTTTACCAATGCATAAAATGCATGGAGAAGTCATTTCGAATGACTGGTCCTCAGTGTTGTGAGAACGATGACTGGTTAAAATTTTTGGTGGTTTCTTGTTCAGTCCATAGGCCTACATCATGTGGCAAACCGGTGAGCATGTGGCTCTATTAGTATAGGAGATACCTGAAAACATATCACACTTTTCATCATAGTGCTTTTACCAATGCATAAAATGCATGGAGAAGTCATTTCGAATGACTGGTCCTCAGTGTTGTGAGAACGATGACTGGTTAAAATTTCTGGTGGTTTCTTGTTCAGTCCATAGGCCTACATCATGTGGCAAACCGGTGAGCATGTGGCTCTATTAGTATAGGAGATACCTGAAAACATATCACACTTTTCATCATAGTGCTTTTACCAATGCATAAAATGCATGGAGAAGTCATTTCGAATGACTGGTCATCAGTGTTGTGAGAACGATGACTGGTTAAAATTTTTGGTGGTTTCTTGTTCAGTCCATAGGCCTACATCATGTGGCAAACCGGTGAGCATGTGGCTCTATTAGTATAGGAGATACCTGAAAACATATCACACTTTTCATCATAGTGCTTTTACCAATGCATAAAATGCATGGAGAAGTCATTTCGAATGACTGGTCCTCAGTGTTGTGAGAACGATGACTGGTTAAAATTTTTGGTGGTTTCTTGTTCAGTCCATAGGCCTACATCATGTGGCAAACCGGTGAGCATGTGGCTCTATTAGTATAGGAGATACCTGAAAACATATCACACTTTTCATCATAGTGCTTTTACCAATGCATAAAATGCATGGAGAAGTCATTTCGAATGACTGGTCCTCAGTGTTGTGAGAACGATGACTGGTTAAAATTTTTGGTGGTTTCTTGTTCAGTCCATAGGCCTACATCATGTGGCAAACCGGTGAGCATGTGGCTCTATTAGTATAGGAGATACCTGAAAACATATCACACTTTTCATCATAGTGCTTTTACCAATGCATAAAATGCATGGAGAAGTCATTTCGAATGACTGGTCCTCAGTGTTGTGAGAACGATGACTGGTTAAAATTTCTGGTGGTTTCTTGTTCAGTCCATAGGCCTACATCATGTGGCAAACCGGTGAGCATGTGGCTCTATTAGTATAGGAGATACCTGAAAACATATCACACTTTTCATCATAGTGCTTTTACCAATGCATAAAATGCATGGAGAAGTCATTTCGAATGACTGGTCCTCAGTGTTGTGAGAACGATGACTGGTTAAAATTTTTGGTGGTTTCTTGTTCAGTCCATAGGCCTACATCATGTGGCAAACCGGTGAGCATGTGGCTCTATTAGTATAGGAGATACCTGAAAACATATCACACTTTTCATCATAGTGCTTTTACCAATGCATAAAATGCATGGAGAAGTCATTTCGAATGACTGGTCCTCAGTGTTGTGAGAACGATGACTGGTTAAAATTTTTGGTGGTTTCTTGTTCAGTCCATAGGCCTACATCATGTGGCAAACCGGTGAGCATGTGGCTCTATTAGTATAGGAGATACCTGAAAACATATCACACTTTTCATCATAGTGCTTTTACCAATGCATAAAATGCATGGAGAAGTCATTTCGAATGACTGGTCCTCAGTGTTGTGAGAACGATGACTGGTTAAAATTTTTGGTGGTTTCTTGTTCAGTCCATAGGCCTACATCATGTGGCAAACCGGTGAGCATGTGGCTCTATTAGTATAGGAGATACCTGAAAACATATCACACTTTTCATCATAGTGCTTTTACCAATGCATAAAATGCATGCAGAAGTCATTTCGAATTACTGGTCCTCAGTGTTGTGAGAACGATGACTGGTTAAAATTTTTGGTGGTTTCTTGTTCAGTCCATAGGCCTACATCATGTGGCAAACCGGTGAGCATGTGGCTCTATTAGTATAGGAGATACCTGAAAACATATCACACTTTTCATCATATTGCTTTTACCAATGCATAAAATGCATGGAGAAGTCATTTCGAATGACTGGTCCTCAGTGTTGTGAGAACGATGACTGGTTAAAATTTTTGGTGGTTTCTTGTTCAGTCCATAGGCCTACATCATGTGGCAAACCGGTGAGCATGTGGCTCTATTAGTATAGGAGATACCTGAAAACATATCACACTTTTCATCATAGTGCTTTTACCAATGCATAAAATGCATGGAGAAGTCATTTCGAATGACTGGTCCTCAGTGTTGTGAGAACGATGACTGGTTAAAATTTTTGGTTTTTTCTTGTTCAGTCCATAGGCCTACATCATGTGGCAAACCGGTGAGCATGTGGCTCTATTAGTATAGGAGATACCTGAAAACATATCACACTTTTCATCATAGTGCTTTTACCAATGCATAAAATGCATGGAGAAGTCATTTCGAATGACTGGTCCTCAGTGTTGTGAGAACGATGACTGGTTAAAATTTTTGGTGGTTTCTTGTTCAGTCCATAGGCCTACATCATGTGGCAAACCGGTGAGCATGTGGCTCTATTAGTATAGGAGATACCTGAAAACATATCACACTTTTCATCATAGTGCTTTTACCAATGCATAAAATGCATGCAGAAGTCATATCGAATGACTGGTCCTCAGTGTTGTGAGAACGATGACTGGTTAAAATTTTTGGTGGTTTCTTGTTCAGTCCATAGGCCTACATCATGTGGCAAACCGGTGAGCATGTGGCTCTATTAGTATAGGAGATACCTGAAAACATATCACACTTTTCATCATAGTGCTTTTACCAATGCATAAAATGCATGGAGAAGTCATTTCGAATGACTGGTCTTCAGTGTTGTGAGAACGATGACTGGTTAAAATTTTTGGTGGTTTCTTGTTCAGTCCATAGGCCTACATCATGTGGCAAACCGGTGAGCATGTGGCTCTATTAGTATAGGAGATACCTGAAAACATATCACACTTTTCATCATATTGCTTTTACCAATGCATAAAATGCATGGAGAAGTCATTTCGAATGACTGGTCCTCAGTGTTGTGAGAACGATGACTGGTTAAAATTTTTGGTGGTTTCTTGTTCAGGCCATAGGCATACATCATGTGGCAAACCGGTGAGCATGTGGCTCTATTAGTATAGGAGATACCTGAAAACATATCACACTTTTCATCATAGTGCTTTTACCAATGCATAAAATGCATGGAGAAGTCATTTCGAATGACTGGTCCTCAGTGTTGTGAGAACGATGACTGGTTAAAATTTTTGGTGGTTTCTTGTTCAGTCCATAGGCCTACATCATGTGGCAAACCGGTGAGCATGTGGCTCTATTAGTATAGGAGATACCAGAAAACATATCACACTTTTCATCATAGTGCTTTTACCAATGCATAAAATGCATGGAGAAGTCATTTCGAATGACTGGTCCTCAGTGTTGTGAGAATGATGACTGGTTAAAATTTTTGGTGGTTTCTTGTTCAGTCCATAGGCCTACATCATGTGGCAAACCGGTGAGCATGTGGCTCTATTAGTATAGGAGATACCTGAAAACATATCACACTTTTCATCATAGTGCTTTTACCAATGCATAAAATGCATGGAGATGTCATTTCGAATGACTGGTCCTCAGTGTTGTGAGAACGATGACTGGTTAAAATTTTTGGTGGTTTCTTGTTCAGTCCATAGGCCTACATCATGTGGCAAACCGGTGAGCATATGGCTCTATTAGTATAGGAGATACCTGAAAACATATCACACTTTTCATCATAGTGCTTTTACCAATGCATAAAATGCATGGAGAAGTCATTTCGAATGACTGGTCCTCAGTGTTGTGAGAACGATGACTGGTTAAAATTTTTGGTGGTTTCTTGTTCAGTCCATAGGCCTACATCATGTGGCAAACCGGTGAGCATGTGGCTCTATTAGTATAGGAGATACCTGAAAACATATCACACTTTTCATCATAGTGCTTTTACCAATGCATAAAATGCATGGAGAAGTCATTTCGAATGACTGGTCCTCAGTGTTGTGAGAACGATGACTGGTTAAAATTTTTGGTGGTTTCTTGTTCAGTCCATAGGCCTACATCATGTGGCAAACCGGTGAGCATGTGGCTCTATTAGTATAGGAGATACCAGAAAACATATCACACTTTTCATCATAGTGCTTTTACCAATGCATAAAATGCATGGAGAAGTCATTTCGAATGACTGGTCCTCAGTGTTGTGAGAACGATGACTGGTTAAAATTTTTGGTGGTTTCTTGTTCAGTCCATAGGCCTACATCATGTGGCAAACCGGTGAGCATGTGGCTCTATTAGTATAGGAGATACCTGAAAACATATCACACTTTTCATCATAGTGCTTTTACCAATCGATAAAATGCATGGAGAAGTCATTTCGAATGACTGGTCCTCAGTGTTGTGAGAACGATGACTGGTTAAAATTTTTGGTGGTTTCTTGTTCAGTCCAGAGGCCTACATCATGTGGCAAACCGTTGAGCATGTGGCTCTATTAGTATAGGAGATACCTGAAAACATATCACACTTTTCATCATAGTGCTTTTACCAATGCATAAAATGCATGGAGAAGTCATTTCGAATGACTGGTCCTCAGTGTTGTGAGAACGATGACTGGTTAAAATTTTTGGTGGTTTCTTGTTCAGTCCATAGGCCTACATCATGTGGCAAACCGGTGAGCATGTGGCTCTATTAGTATAGGAGATACCTGAAAACATATCACACTTTTCATCATAGTGCTTTTACCAATGCATAAAATGCATGGAGAAGTCATTTCGAATGACTGGTCCTCAGTGTTGTGAGAACGATGACTGGTTAAAATTTTTGGTGGTTTCTTGTTCAGTCCATAGGCCTACATCATGTGGCAAACCGGTGAGCATGTGGCTCTATTAGTATAGGAGATACCTGAAAACATATCACACTTTTCATCATAGTGCTTTTACCAATGCATAAAATGCATGGAGAAGTCATTTCGAATGACTGGTCCTCAGTGTTGTGAGAACGATGACTGGTTAAAATTTTTGGTGGTTTCTTGTTCAGTCCATAGGCCTACATCATGTGGCAAACCGGTGAGCATGTGGCTCTATTAGTATAGGAGATACCTGAAAACATATCACACTTTTCATCATAGTGCTTTTACCAATGCATAAAATGCATGGAGAAGTCATTTCGAATGACTGGTCCTCAGTGTTGTGAGAACGATGACTGGTTAAAATTTTTGGTGGTTTCTTGTTCAGTCCATAGGCCTACATCATGTGGCAAACCGGTGAGCATGTGGCTCTATTAGTATAGGAGATACCTGGAAACATATCACACTTTTCATCATAGTGCTTTTACCAATGCATAAAATGCATGCAGAAGTCATTTCGAATTACTGGTCCTCAGTGTTGTGAGAACGATGACTGGTTAAAATTTTTGGTGGTTTCTTGTTCAGTCCATAGGCCTACATCATGTGGCAAACCGGTGAGCATGTGGCTCTATTAGTATAGGAGATACCTGAAAACATATCACACTTTTCATCATAGTGCTTTTACCAATGCATAAAATGCATGGAGAAGTCATTTCGAATGACTGGTCCTCAGTGTTGTGAGAACGATGACTGGTTAAAATTTTTGGTGGTTTCTTGTTCAGTCCATAGGCCTACATCATGTGGCAAACCGGTGAGCATGTGGCTCTATTAGTATAGGAGATACCTGAAAACATATCACACTTTTCATCATATTGCTTTTACCAATGCATAAAATGCATGGAGAAGTCATTTCAAATGACTGGTCCTCAGTGTTGTGAGAACGATGACTGGTTAAAATTTTTGGTGGTTTCTTGTTCAGTCCCAGAGGCCTACATCATGTGGCAAAACCGTTGAGCATGTGGCTCTATTAGTATAGGAGATACCTGAAAACATATCACACTTTTCATCATAGTGCTTTTACCAATGCATAAAATGCATGGAGAAGTCATTTCGAATGACTGGTCCTCAGTGTTGTGAGAACGATGACTGGTTAAAATTTTTGGTGGTTTCTTGTTCAGTCCATAGGCCTACATCATGTGGCAAACCGGGTGAGCATGTGGCTCTATTAGTATAGGAGATACCTGAAAACATATCACACTTTTCATCATAGTGCTTTTAACCAATGCATAAAATGCATGGAGAAGTCATTTCGAATGACTGGTCCTCAGTGTTGTGAGAACGATGACTGGTTAAAATTTTTGGTGGTTTCTTGTTCAGTCCATAGGCCTACATCATGTGGCAAACCGGTGAGCATGTGGCTCTATTAGTATAGGAGATACCTGAAAAACATATCACACTTTTCATCATAGTGCTTTTACCAATGCATAAAATGCATGGAGAAGTCATTTCGAAATGACTGGTCCTCAGTGTTGTGAGAACGATGACTGGTTAAAATTTTTGGTGGTTTCTTGTTCAGTCCATAGGCCTACATCATGTGGCAAACCGGTGAGCATGTGGCTCTATTAGTATAGGAGATACCTGGAAACATATCACACTTTTCATCATAGTGCTTTTACCAATGCATAAAATGCATGCAGAAGGTCATTTCGAATTACTGGTCCTCAGTGTTGTGAGAACGATGACTGGTTAAAATTTTTGGTGGTTTCTTGTTCAGTCCATAGGCCTACATCATGTGGCAAACCGGTGAGCATGTGGCTCTATTAGTATAGGAGATACCTGAAAACATATCACACTTTTCATCATAGTGCTTTTACCAATGCATAAAATGCATGGAGAAGTCATTTCGAATGACTGGTCCTCAGTGTTGTGAGGAACGATGACTGGTTAAAAATTTTTGGTGGTTTCTTGTTCAGTCCATAGGCCTACATCATGTGGCAAAACCGGTGAGCATGTGGCTCTATTAGTATAGGAGATACCTGGAAACATATCACACTTTTCATCATAGTGCTTTTACCAATGCATAAAAATGCATGCAGAAGTCATTTCGAATTACTGGTCCTCAGTGTTGTGAGAACGATGACTGGTTAAAATTTTTGGTGGTTTCTTGTTCAGTCCATAGGCCTACATCATGTGGCAAACCGGTGAGCATGTGGCTCTATTAGTATAGGAGATACCTGAAAACATATCACACTTTTCATCATAGTGCTTTTACCAATGCATAAAATGCATGGAGAAGGTCATTTCGAATGACTGGTCCTCAGTGTTGTGAGAACGATGACTGGTTAAAATTTTTGGTGGTTTCTTGTTCAGTCCATAGGCCTACATCATGTGGCAAAACCGGTGAGCATGTGGGCTCTATTAGTATAGGAGATACCTGAAAACATATCACACTTTTCATCATATTGCTTTTACCAATGCATAAAATGCATGGAGAAGTCATTTCAAATGACTGGTCCTCAGTGTTGTGAGAACGATGACTGGTTAAAATTTTTGGTGGTTTCTTGTTCAGTCCATAGGCCTACATCATGTGGCAAACCGGTGAGCATGTGGCTCTATTAGTATAGGAGATACCTGAAAACATATCACACTTTTCATCATAGTGCTTTTACCAATGCATAAAATGCAATGGAGAAGTCATTTCGAATGACTGGTCCTCAGTGTTGTGAGAACGATGACTGGTTAAAATTTTTTGGTGGTTTCTTGTTCAGTCCATAGGCCTACATCATGTGGCAAACCGGTGAGCATGTGGCTCTATTAGTATAGGAGATACCTGAAAACATATCACACTTTTCATCATAGTGCTTTTACCAATGCATAAAATGCATGGAGAAGTCATTTCGAATGACTGGTCCTCAGTGTTGTGAGAACGATGACTGGTTAAAATTTTTGGTGGTTTCTTGTTCAGTCCATAGGCCTACATCATGTGGCAAACCGGTGAGCATGTGGCTCTATTAGTATAGGAGATACCTGGAAACATATCACACTTTTCATCATAGTGCTTTTACCAATGCATAAAATGCATGCAGAAGTCATTTCGAATTACTGGTCCTCAGTGTTGTGAGAACGATGACTGGTTAAAATTTTTGGTGGTTTCTTGTTCAGTCCATAGGCCTACATCATGTGGCAAACCGGTGAGCATGTGGCTCTATTAGTATAGGAGATACCTGAAAACATATCACACTTTTCATCATAGTGCTTTTACCAATGCATAAAATGCATGGAGAAGTCATTTCGAATGACTGGTCCTCAGTGTTGTGAGAACGATGACTGGTTAAAATTTTTGGTGGTTTCTTGTTCAGTCCATAGGCCTACATCATGTGGCAAACCGGTGAGCATGTGGCTCTATTAGTATAGGAGATACCTGGAAACATATCACACTTTTCATCATAGTGCTTTTACCAATGCATAAAATGCATGCAGAAGTCATTTCGAATTACTGTCCTCAGTGTTGTGAGAACGATGACTGGTTAAAATTTTTGGTGGTTTCTTGTTCAGTCCATAGGCCTACATCATGTGGCAAACCGGTGAGCATGTGGCTCTATTAGTATAGGAGATACCTGAAAACATATCACACTTTTCATCATAGTGCTTTTACCAATGCATAAAATGCATGGAGAAGTCATTTCGAATGACTGGTCCTCAGTGTTGTGAGAACGATGACTGGTTAAAATTTTTGGTGGTTTCTTGTTCAGGTCCATAGGCCTACATCATGTGGCAAACCGGTGAGCATGTGGCTCTATTAGTATAGGAGATACCTGAAAACATATCACACTTTTCATCATATTGCTTTTACCAATGCATAAAATGCATGGAGAAGTCATTTCAAATGACTGGTCCTCAGTGTTGTGAGAACGATGACTGGTTAAAATTTTTGGTGGTTTCTTGTTCAGTCCATAGGCCTACATCATGTGGCAAACCGGTGAGCATGTGGCTCTATTAGTATAGGAGATACCTGAAAACATATCACACTTTTCATCATAGTGCTTTTAACCAATGCATAAAATGCATGGAGAAGTCATTTCGAATGACTGGTCCTCAGTGTTGTGAGAACGATGACTGGTTAAAATTTTTGGTGGTTTTCTTGTTCAGTCCCATAGGCCTACATCATGTGGCAAACCGGTGAGCATGTGGCTCTATTAGTATAGGAGATACCTGAAAACATATCACACTTTTCATCATAGTGCTTTTACCAATGCATAAAATGCATGGAGAAGTCATTTCGAATGGACTGGTCCTCAGTGTTGTGAGAACGATGACTGGTTAAAATTTTTGGTGGTTTCTTGTTCAGTCCATAGGCCTACATCATGTGGCAAACCGGTGAGCATGTGGCTCTATTAGTATAGGAGATACCTGAAAACATATCACACTTTTCATCATAGTGCTTTTACCAATGCATAAAATGCATGGAGAAGTCATTTCGAATGACTGGTCCTCAGTGTTGTGAGAACGATGACTGGTTAAAATTTTTGGTGGTTTCTTGTTCAGTCCATAGGCCTACATCATGTGGCAAACCGGTGAGCATGTGGCTCTATTAGTATAGGAGATACCCTGAAAACATATCACACTTTTCATCATAGTGCTTTTACCAATGCATAAAATGCATGGAGAAGTCCATTTCGAATGACTGGTCCTCAGTGTTGTGAGAACGATGACTGGTTAAAATTTTTGGTGGTTTCTTGTTCAGTCCATAGGCCTACATCATGTGGCAAAACCAGTGAGCATGTGGCTCTATTTATTAGTATAGGAGATACCTGAAAACATATCACACTTTTCATCATAGTGCTTTTACCAATGCATAAAATGCATGGAGAAGTCATTTCGAATGACTGGTCCTCAGTGTTGTGAGAACGATGACTGGTTAAAATTTTTGGTGGTTTCTTGTTCAGTCCATAGGCCTACATCATGTGGCAAACCGGTGAGCATGTGGCTCTATTAGTATAGGAGATACCTGAAAACATATCACACTTTTCATCATAGTGCTTTTACCAATGCATAAAATGCATGGAGAAGTCATTTCGAATGACTGGTCCTCAGTGTTGTGAGAACGATGGCTGGTTAAAATTTTTGGTGGTTTCTTGTTCAGTCCATAGGCCTACATCATGTGGCAAACCGAGTGAGCATGTGGCTCTATTAGTATAGGAGATACCTGAAAACATATCACACTTTTCATCATAGTGCTTTTACCAATGCATAAAATGCATGGAGAAGTCATTTCGAATGACTGGTCCTCAGTGTTGTGAGAACGATGACTGGTTAAAATTTTTGGTGGTTTCTTGTTCAGTCCATAGGCCTACATCATGTGGCAAACCGGTGAGCATGTGGCTCTATTAGTATAGGAGATACCTGAAAACATATCACACTTTTCATCATAGTGCTTTTACCAATGCATAAAATGCATGGAGAAGTCATTTCGAATGACTGGTCCTCAGTGTTGTGAGAACGATGACTGGTTAAAATTTTTGGTGGTTTCTTGTTCAGTCCATAGGCCTACATCATGTGGCAAACCGGTGAGCATGTGGCTCTATTAGTATAGGAGATACCTGAAAACATATCACACTTTTCATCATAGTGCTTTTACCAATGCATAAAATGCATGGAGAAGTCATTTCGAATGACTGGTCCTCAGTGTTGTGAGAACGATGACTGGTTAAAATTTTTGGTGGTTTCTTGTTCAGTCCATAGGCCTACATCATGTGGCAAACCGGTGAGCATGTGGCTCTATTAGTATAGGAGATACCTGAAAACATATCACACTTTTCATCATAGTGCTTTTACCAATGCATAAAATGCATGGAGAAGTCATTTCGAATGACTGGTCCTCAGTGTTGTGAGAACGATGACTGGTTAAAATTTTTGGTGGTTTCTTGTTCAGTCCATAGGCCTACATCATGTGGCAAACCGGTGAGCATGTGGCTCTATTAGTATAGGAGATACCTGAAAACATATCACACTTTTCATCATAGTGCTTTTACCAATGCATAAAATGCATGGAGAAGTCATTTCGAATGACTGGTCCTCAGTGTTGTGAGAACGATGACTGGTTAAAATTTTTGGTGGTTTCTTGTTCAGTCCATAGGCCTACATCATGTGGCAAACCGGTGAGCATGTGGCTCTATTAGTATAGGAGATACCTGAAAACATATCACACTTTTCATCATAGTGCTTTTACCAATGCATAAAATGCATGGAGAAGTCATTTCGAATGACTGGTCCTCAGTGTTGTGAGAACGATGACTGGTTAAAATTTTTGGTGGTTTCTTGTTCAGTCCATAGGCCTACATCATGTGGCAAACCGGTGAGCATGTGGCTCTATTAGTATAGGAGATACCTGAAAACATATCACACTTTTCATCATAGTGCTTTTACCAATGCATAAAATGCATGGAGAAGTCATTTCGAATGACTGGTCCTCAGTGTTGTGAGAACGATGACTGGTTAAAATTTTTGGTGGTTTCTTGTTCAGTCCATAGGCCTACATCATGTGGCAAACCGGTGAGCATGTGGCTCTATTAGTATAGGAGATACCTGAAAACATATCACACTTTTCATCATAGTGCTTTTACCAATGCATAAAATGCATGGAGAAGTCATTTCGAATGACTGGTCCTCAGTGTTGTGAGAACGATGACTGGTTAAAATTTTTGGTGGTTTCTTGTTCAGTCCATAGGCCTACATCATGTGGCAAACCGGTGAGCATGTGGCTCTATTAGTATAGGAGATACCTGAAAACATATCACACTTTTCATCATAGTGCTTTTACCAATGCATAAAATGCATGGAGAAGTCATTTCGAATGACTGGTCCTCAGTGTTGTGAGAACGATGACTGGTTAAAATTTTTGGTGGTTTCTTGTTCAGTCCATAGGCCTACATCATGTGGCAAACCGGTGAGCATGTGGCTCTATTAGTATAGGAGATACCTGAAAACATATCACACTTTTCATCATAGTGCTTTTACCAATGCATAAAATGCATGGAGAAGTCATTTCGAATGACTGGTCCTCAGTGTTGTGAGAACGATGACTGGTTAAAATTTTTGGTGGTTTCTTGTTCAGTCCATAGGCCTACATCATGTGGCAAACCGGTGAGCATGTGGCTCTATTAGTATAGGAGATACCTGAAAACATATCACACTTTTCATCATAGTGCTTTTACCAATGCATAAAATGCATGGAGAAGTCATTTCGAATGACTGGTCCTCAGTGTTGTGAGAACGATGACTGGTTAAAATTTTTGGTGGTTTCTTGTTCAGTCCATAGGCCTACATCATGTGGCAAACCGGTGAGCATGTGGCTCTATTAGTATAGGAGATACCTGAAAACATATCACACTTTTCATCATAGTGCTTTTACCAATGCATAAAATGCATGGAGAAGTCATTTCGAATGACTGGTCCTCAGTGTTGTGAGAACGATGACTGGTTAAAATTTTTGGTGGTTTCTTGTTCAGTCCATAGGCCTACATCATGTGGCAAACCGGTGAGCATGTGGCTCTATTAGTATAGGAGATACCTGAAAACATATCACACTTTTCATCATAGTGCTTTTACCAATGCATAAAATGCATGGAGAAGTCATTTCGAATGACTGGTCCTCAGTGTTGTGAGAACGATGACTGGTTAAAATTTTTGGTGGTTTCTTGTTCAGTCCATAGGCCTACATCATGTGGCAAACCGGTGAGCATGTGGCTCTATTAGTATAGGAGATACCTGAAAACATATCACACTTTTCATCATAGTGCTTTTACCAATGCATAAAATGCATGGAGAAGTCATTTCGAATGACTGGTCCTCAGTGTTGTGAGAACGATGACTGGTTAAAATTTTTGGTGGTTTCTTGTTCAGTCCATAGGCCTACATCATGTGGCAAACCGGTGAGCATGTGGCTCTATTAGTATAGGAGATACCTGAAAACATATCACACTTTTCATCATAGTGCTTTTACCAATGCATAAAATGCATGGAGAAGTCATTTCGAATGACTGGTCCTCAGTGTTGTGAGAACGATGACTGGTTAAAATTTTTGGTGGTTTCTTGTTCAGTCCATAGGCCTACATCATGTGGCAAACCGGTGAGCATGTGGCTCTATTAGTATAGGAGATACCTGAAAACATATCACACTTTTCATCATAGTGCTTTTACCAATGCATAAAATGCATGGAGAAGTCATTTCGAATGACTGGTCCTCAGTGTTGTGAGAACGATGACTGGTTAAAATTTTTGGTGGTTTCTTGTTCAGTCCATAGGCCTACATCATGTGGCAAACCGGTGAGCATGTGGCTCTATTAGTATAGGAGATACCTGAAAACATATCACACTTTTCATCATAGTGCTTTTACCAATGCATAAAATGCATGGAGAAGTCATTTCGAATGACTGGTCCTCAGTGTTGTGAGAACGATGACTGGTTAAAATTTTTGGTGGTTTCTTGTTCAGTCCATAGGCCTACATCATGTGGCAAACCGGTGAGCATGTGGCTCTATTAGTATAGGAGATACCTGAAAACATATCACACTTTTCATCATAGTGCTTTTACCAATGCATAAAATGCATGGAGAAGTCATTTCGAATGACTGGTCCTCAGTGTTGTGAGAACGATGACTGGTTAAAATTTTTGGTGGTTTCTTGTTCAGTCCATAGGCCTACATCATGTGGCAAACCGGTGAGCATGTGGCTCTATTAGTATAGGAGATACCTGAAAACATATCACACTTTTCATCATAGTGCTTTTACCAATGCATAAAATGCATGGAGAAGTCATTTCGAATGACTGGTCCTCAGTGTTGTGAGAACGATGACTGGTTAAAATTTTTGGTGGTTTCTTGTTCAGTCCATAGGCCTACATCATGTGGCAAACCGGTGAGCATGTGGCTCTATTAGTATAGGAGATACCTGAAAACATATCACACTTTTCATCATAGTGCTTTTACCAATGCATAAAATGCATGGAGAAGTCATTTCGAATGACTGGTCCTCAGTGTTGTGAGAACGATGACTGGTTAAAATTTTTGGTGGTTTCTTGTTCAGTCCATAGGCCTACATCATGTGGCAAACCGGTGAGCATGTGGCTCTATTAGTATAGGAGATACCTGAAAACATATCACACTTTTCATCATAGTGCTTTTACCAATGCATAAAATGCATGGAGAAGTCATTTCGAATGACTGGTCCTCAGTGTTGTGAGAACGATGACTGGTTAAAATTTTTGGTGGTTTCTTGTTCAGTCCATAGGCCTACATCATGTGGCAAACCGGTGAGCATGTGGCTCTATTAGTATAGGAGATACCTGAAAACATATCACACTTTTCATCATAGTGCTTTTACCAATGCATAAAATGCATGGAGAAGTCATTTCGAATGACTGGTCCTCAGTGTTGTGAGAACGATGACTGGTTAAAATTTTTGGTGGTTTCTTGTTCAGTCCATAGGCCTACATCATGTGGCAAACCGGTGAGCATGTGGCTCTATTAGTATAGGAGATACCTGAAAACATATCACACTTTTCATCATAGTGCTTTTACCAATGCATAAAATGCATGGAGAAGTCATTTCGAATGACTGGTCCTCAGTGTTGTGAGAACGATGACTGGTTAAAATTTTTGGTGGTTTCTTGTTCAGTCCATAGGCCTACATCATGTGGCAAACCGGTGAGCATGTGGCTCTATTAGTATAGGAGATACCTGAAAACATATCACACTTTTCATCATAGTGCTTTTACCAATGCATAAAATGCATGGAGAAGTCATTTCGAATGACTGGTCCTCAGTGTTGTGAGAACGATGACTGGTTAAAATTTTTGGTGGTTTCTTGTTCAGTCCATAGGCCTACATCATGTGGCAAACCGGTGAGCATGTGGCTCTATTAGTATAGGAGATACCTGAAAACATATCACACTTTTCATCATAGTGCTTTTACCAATGCATAAAATGCATGGAGAAGTCATTTCGAATGACTGGTCCTCAGTGTTGTGAGAACGATGACTGGTTAAAATTTTTGGTGGTTTCTTGTTCAGTCCATAGGCCTACATCATGTGGCAAACCGGTGAGCATGTGGCTCTATTAGTATAGGAGATACCTGAAAACATATCACACTTTTCATCATAGTGCTTTTACCAATGCATAAAATGCATGGAGAAGTCATTTCGAATGACTGGTCCTCAGTGTTGTGAGAACGATGACTGGTTAAAATTTTTGGTGGTTTCTTGTTCAGTCCATAGGCCTACATCATGTGGCAAACCGGTGAGCATGTGGCTCTATTAGTATAGGAGATACCTGAAAACATATCACACTTTTCATCATAGTGCTTTTACCAATGCATAAAATGCATGGAGAAGTCATTTCGAATGACTGGTCCTCAGTGTTGTGAGAACGATGACTGGTTAAAATTTTTGGTGGTTTCTTGTTCAGTCCATAGGCCTACATCATGTGGCAAACCGGTGAGCATGTGGCTCTATTAGTATAGGAGATACCTGAAAACATATCACACTTTTCATCATAGTGCTTTTACCAATGCATAAAATGCATGGAGAAGTCATTTCGAATGACTGGTCCTCAGTGTTGTGAGAACGATGACTGGTTAAAATTTTTGGTGGTTTCTTGTTCAGTCCATAGGCCTACATCATGTGGCAAACCGGTGAGCATGTGGCTCTATTAGTATAGGAGATACCTGAAAACATATCACACTTTTCATCATAGTGCTTTTACCAATGCATAAAATGCATGGAGAAGTCATTTCGAATGACTGGTCCTCAGTGTTGTGAGAACGATGACTGGTTAAAATTTTTGGTGGTTTCTTGTTCAGTCCATAGGCCTACATCATGTGGCAAACCGGTGAGCATGTGGCTCTATTAGTATAGGAGATACCTGAAAACATATCACACTTTTCATCATAGTGCTTTTACCAATGCATAAAATGCATGGAGAAGTCATTTCGAATGACTGGTCCTCAGTGTTGTGAGAACGATGACTGGTTAAAATTTTTGGTGGTTTCTTGTTCAGTCCATAGGCCTACATCATGTGGCAAACCGGTGAGCATGTGGCTCTATTAGTATAGGAGATACCTGAAAACATATCACACTTTTCATCATAGTGCTTTTACCAATGCATAAAATGCATGGAGAAGTCATTTCGAATGACTGGTCCTCAGTGTTGTGAGAACGATGACTGGTTAAAATTTTTGGTGGTTTCTTGTTCAGTCCATAGGCCTACATCATGTGGCAAACCGGTGAGCATGTGGCTCTATTAGTATAGGAGATACCTGAAAACATATCACACTTTTCATCATAGTGCTTTTACCAATGCATAAAATGCATGGAGAAGTCATTTCGAATGACTGGTCCTCAGTGTTGTGAGAACGATGACTGGTTAAAATTTTTGGTGGTTTCTTGTTCAGTCCATAGGCCTACATCATGTGGCAAACCGGTGAGCATGTGGCTCTATTAGTATAGGAGATACCTGAAAACATATCACACTTTTCATCATAGTGCTTTTACCAATGCATAAAATGCATGGAGAAGTCATTTCGAATGACTGGTCCTCAGTGTTGTGAGAACGATGACTGGTTAAAATTTTTGGTGGTTTCTTGTTCAGTCCATAGGCCTACATCATGTGGCAAACCGGTGAGCATGTGGCTCTATTAGTATAGGAGATACCTGAAAACATATCACACTTTTCATCATAGTGCTTTTACCAATGCATAAAATGCATGGAGAAGTCATTTCGAATGACTGGTCCTCAGTGTTGTGAGAAACGATGACTGGTTAAAATGTTTGGTGGTTTCTTGTTCAGTCCATAGGCCTACATCATGTGGCAAACCGGTGAGCATGTGGGCTCTATCAGTATAGGAGATACCTGAAAACATATCACACTTTTCATCATAGTGCTTTTACCAATGCATAAAATGCATGGAGAAGTCATTTCGAATGACTGGTCCTCAGTGTTGTGAGAACGATGACTGGTTAAAATTTTTGGTGGTTCTTGTTCAGTCCATAGGCCTGCATCATGTGGCAAACCGGTGAGCATGTGGCTCTATTAGTATAGGAGATACCTGAAAACATATCACACTTTTCATCATAGTGCTTTTACCAATGCATAAAATGCATGGAGAAGTCATTTCGAATGACTGGTCCTCAGTGTTGTGAGAACGATGACTGGTTAAAAATTTTTGGTGGTTTCTTGTTCAGTCCATAGGCCTACATCATGTGGCAAACCGGTGAGCATGTGGCTCTATTAGTATAGGAGATACCTGAAAACATATCACACTTTTCATCATAGTGCTTTTACCAATGCATAAAATGCATGGAGAAGTCATTTCGAATGACTGGTCCTCAGTGTTGTGAGAACGATGACTGGTTAAAATTTTTGGTGGTTTTTTGTTCAGTCCATAGGCCTACATCATGTGGCAAACCGGTGAGCATGTGGCTCTATTAGATAGGAGATACCTGAAAACATATCACACTTTTCATCATAGTGCTTTTACCAATGCATAAAATGCATGGAGAAGTCATTTCGAATGACTGGTCCTCAGTGTTGTGAGAACAATGACTGGTTAAAATTTTTGGTGGTTTCTTGTTCAGTCCATAGGCCTACATCATGTGGCAAACCGGTGAGCATGTGGCTCTATTAGTATAGGAGATACCTGAAAACATATCACACTTTTCATCATATTGCTTTACCAATGCATAAAATGCATGGAGAAGTCATTTCAAATGACTGGTCCTCAGTGTTGTGAGAACGATGACATGGTTAAAATTTTTGGTGGTTTCTTGTTCAGTCCATAGGCCTACATCATGTGGCAAACCGGTGAGCATGTGGCTCTATTAGTATAGGAGATACCTGAAAACATATCACACTTTTCATCATAGTGCTTTTACCAATGCATAAAATGCATGGAGAAGTCATTTCGAATGACTGGTCCTCAGTGTTGTGAGAACGATGACTGGTTAAAATTTTGGTGGTTTCTTGTTCAGTCCATAGGCCTACATCATGTGGCAAACCGGTGAGCATGTGGCTCTATTAGTATAGGAGATACCAGAAAACATATCACACTTTTCATCATAGTGCTTTTACCAATGCATAAAATGCATGGAGAAGTCATTTCGAATGACTGGTCCTCAGTGTTGTGAGAATGATGACTGGTTAAAATTTTTGGTGGTTTCTTGTTCAGTCCATAGGCCTACATCATGTGGCAAACCGGTGAGCATGTGGCTCTATTAGTATAGGAGATACCTGAAAACATATCACACTTTTCATCATAGTGCTTTTACCAATGCATAAAATGCATGGAGAAGTCATTTCGAATGACTGGTCCTCAGTGTTGTGAGAACGATGACTGGTTAAAATTTTTGGTGGTTTCTTGTTCAGTCCATAGGCCTACATCATGTGGCAAACCGGTGAGCATGTGGCTCTATTAGTATAGGAGATACCTGAAAACATATCACACTTTTCATCATAGTGCTTTTACCAATGCATAAAATGCATGGAGAAGTCATTTCGAATGACTGGTCCTCAGTGTTCGTGAGAACGATGACTGGTTAAAATTTTTGGTGGTTTCTTGTTCAGTCCATAGGCCTACATCATGTGGCAAACCGGTGAGCATGTGGCTCTATTAGTATAGGAGATACCTGAAAACATATCACACTTTTCATCATAGTGCTTTTACCAATGCATAAAATGCATGGAGAAGTCATTTCGAATGACTGGTCCTCAGTGTTGTGAGAACGATGACTGGTTAAAATTTTTGGTGGTTTCTTGTTCAGTCCATAGGCCTACATCATGTGGCAAACCGGTGAGCATGTGGCTCTATTAGTATAGGAGATACCTGAAAACATATCACACTTTTCATCATAGTGCTTTTACCAATGCATAAAATGCATGGAGAAGTCATTTCGAATGACTGGTCCTCAGTGTTGTGAGAACGATGACTGGTTAAAATTTTTGGTGGTTTCTTGTTCAGTCCATAGGCCTACATCATGTGGCAAACCGGTGAGCATGTGGCTCTATTAGTATAGGAGATACCTGAAAACATATCACACTTTTCATCATAGTGCTTTTACCAATGCATAAAATGCATGGAGAAGTCATTTCGAATGACTGGTCCTCAGTGTTGTGAGAACGATGACTGGTTAAAATTTTTGGTGGTTTCTTGTTTCAGTCCATAGGCCTACATCATGTGGCAAAACCGGTGAGCATGTGGCTCTATTAGTATAGGAGATACCTGAAAACATATCACACTTTTCATCATAGTGCTTTTACCAATGCATAAAATGCATGGAGAAGTCATTTCGAATGACTGGTCCTCAGTGTTGTGAGAACGATGACTGGTTAAAATTTTTGGGTGGTTTCTTGTTCAGTCCATAGGCCTACATCATGTGGCAAACCGGTGAGCATGTGGCTCTATTAGTATAGGAGATACCTGAAAACATATCACACTTTTCATCATAGTGCTTTTACCAATGCATAAAATGCATGGAGAAGTCATTTCGAATGACTGGTCCTCAGTGTTGTGAGAACGATGACTGGTTAAAATTTTTGGTGGTTTCTTGTTCAGTCCATAGGCCTACATCATGTGCAAACCGGTGAGTCATCGTATAGGATACCTGAAAACATATCACACTTTTCATCATAGTGCTTTTACCAATGCATAAAATGCATGGAGAAGTCATTTCGAATGACTGGTCCTCAGTGTTGTGAGAACGATGACTGGTTAAAATTTTTGGTGGTTTCTTGTTCAGTCCATAGGCCTACATCATGTGGCAAACCGGTGAGCATGTGGCTCTATTAGTATAGGAGATACCTGAAAACATATCACACTTTTCATCATAGTGCTTTTACCAATGCATAAAATGCATGGAGAAGTCATTTCGAATGACTGGTCCTCAGTGTTGTGAGAACGATGACTGGTTAAAATTTTGGTGGTTTCTTGTTCAGTCCATAGGCCTACATCATGTGGCAAACCGGTGAGCATGTGGCTCTATTAGTATAGGAGATACCTGAAAACATATCACACTTTTCATCATAGTGCTTTTACCAATGCATAAAATGCATGGAGAAGTCATTTCGAATGACTGGTCCTCAGTGTTGTGAGAACGATGACTGGTTAAAATTTTTGTGGTTTCTTGTTCAGTCCATAGGCCTACATCATGTGGCAAACCGGTGAGCATGTGGCTCTATTAGTATAGGAGATACCTGAAAACATATCACACTTTTCATCATAGTGCTTTTACCAATGCATAAAATGCATGGAGAAGTCATTTCGAATGACTGGTCCTCAGTGTTGTGAGAACGATGACTGGTTAAAATTTTTGGTGGTTTCTTGTTCAGTCCATAGGCCTACATCATGTGGCAAACCGGTGAGCATGTGGCTCTATTAGTATAGGAGATACCTGAAAACATATCACACTTTTCATCATAGTGCTTTTACCAATGCATAAAATGCATGGAGAAGTCATTTCGAATGACTGGTCTCAGTGTTGTGAGAACGATGACTGGTTAAAATTTTTGGTGGTTTCTTGTTCAGTCCATAGGCCTACATCATGTGGCAAACCGGTGAGCATGTGGCTCTATTAGTATAGGAGATACCTGAAAACATATCACACTTTTCATCATAGTGCTTTTACCAATGCATAAAATGCATGGAGAAGTCATTTCGAATGACTGGTCCTCAGTGTTGTGAGAACGATGACTGGTTAAAATTTTTGGTGGTTTCTTGTTCAGTCCATAGGCCTACATCATGTGGCAAACCGGTGAGCATGTGGCTCTATTAGTATAGGAGATACCTGAAAACATATCACACTTTTCATCATAGTGCTTTTACCAATGCATAAAATGCATGGAGAAGTCATTTCGAATGACTGGTCCTCAGTGTTGTGAGAACGATGACTGGTTAAAATTTTTGGTGGTTTCTTGTTCAGTCCATAGGCCTACATCATGTGGCAAACCGGTGAGCATGTGGCTCTATTAGTATAGGAGATACCTGAAAACATATCACACTTTTCATCATAGTGCTTTTACCAATGCATAAAATGCATGGAGAAGTCATTTCGAATGACTGGTCCTCAGTGTTGTGAGAACGATGACTGGTTAAAATTTTTGGTGGTTTCTTGTTCAGTCCCATAGCCTACATCATGTGTCAAACCGGTGAGCATGTGGCTCTATTAGTATAGGAGATACCTGAAAACATATCACACTTTTCATCATAGTGCTTTTACCAATGCATAAAATGCATGGAGAAGTCATTTCGAATGACTGGTCCTCAGTGTTGTGAGAACGATGACTGGTTAAAATTTTTGGTGGTTTCTTGTTCAGTCCATAGGCCTACATCATGTGGCAAACCGGTGAGCATGTGGCTCTATTAGTATAGGAGATACCTGAAAACATATCACACTTTTCATCATAGTGCTTTTACCAAGAGAAGTCATTTCGAATGACTGTCCTCAGTGTTGTGAGAACGATGACTACTGGTCCTTTAAACTTACTTATTTTGTGGTTTCTTTTCAGTCCAATAGCCTACATCATGTGGCAAACCTGGTGAGCATGTGGCTCTATTAGTATAGGAGGATACTGAAATCATATCACACTTTTCATCACTAGTGCTTTTCCAATGCATAAAAAATTTGCATGGAGAAGTCATTTCGAATGACTGGTCCTCAGTGTTGTGAGACGATGACTGGTTAAAGTATTTGGTGGTTTCTTGTTCAGTCCATAGGCCCTACATCATGTAGCAAACCGGTGAGCACTGTGCTTCTATTAGTATAGGGAGATAACTGAAAACATATCACACTTTTCATCATAGTGCTTTTACCAATGCATAAAATGCATGGAGAAGTCATTTTCGAATGACTGGTCTCTCAGTGTTGATGTAGGGGGGAAAGGGATGACTGGTTAAAATTTTTGGTGGTTTCTTGTTCAGTCCATAGGCCTACATCATGTGGCAAACCGGTGAGCATGTGGCTCTATTAGTATAGGAGATACCTGAAAACATATCACACTTTTCATCATAGTTATTTTACCAATGCATAAAATGCATGGAGAAGTCATTTCGAATGACTGGTCCTCAGTGTTGTGAGAACGATGACTGGTTAAAATTTTTGGTGGTTTCTTGTTCAGTCCATAGGCCTACATCATGTGGCAAACCGGTGAGCATGTGGCTCTATTAGTATAGGAGATACCTGAAAACATATCACACTTTTCATCATAGTGCTTTTACCAATGCATAAAATGCATGGAGAAGTCATTTCGAATGACTGGTCCTCAGTGTTGTGAGAACGATGACTGGTTAAAATTTTTGGTGGTTTCTTGTTCAGTCCATAGGCCTACATCATGTGGCAAACCGGTGAGCATGTGGCTCTATTAGTATAGGAGATACCTGAAAACATATCACACTTTTCATCATAGTGCTTTTACCAATGCATAAAATGCATGGAGAAATCATTTCGAATGACTGGTCCTCAGTGTTGTGAGAATGATGACTGGTTAAAATTTTTGGTGGTTTCTTGTTCAGTCCATAGGCCTACATCATGTGGCAAACCGGTGAGCATGTGGCTCTATTAGTATAGGAGATAACTGAAAACATATCACACTTTTCATCATAGTGCTTTTACCAATGCATAAAATGCATGGAGAAGTCATTTCGAATGACTGGTCCTCAGTGTTGTGAGAACGATGACTGGTTAAAATTTTTGGTGGTTTCTTGTTCAGTCCATAGGCCTACATCATGTGGCAAACCGGTGAGCATGTGGCTCTATTAGTATAGGAGATACCTGAAAACATATCACACTTTTCATCATAGTGCTTTTACCAATGCATAAAATGCATGGAGAAGTCATTTCGAATGACTGGTCCTCAGTGTTGTGAGAACGATGACTGGTTAAAATTTTTGGTGGTTTCTTGTTCAGTCCATAGGCCTACATCATGTGGCAAACCGGTGAGCATGTGGCTCTATTAGTATAGGAGATACCTGAAAACATATCACACTTTTCATCATAGTGCTTTTACCAATGCATAAAATGCATGGAGAAGTCATTTCGAATGACTGGTCCTCAGTGTTGTGAGAACGATGACTGGTTAAAATTTTTGGTGGTTTCTTGTTCAGTCCATAGGCCTACATCATGTGGCAAACCGGTGAGCATGTGGCTCTATTAGTATAGGAGATACCTGAAAACATATCACACTTTTCATCATAGTGCTTTTACCAATGCATAAAATGCATGGAGAAGTCATTTCGAATGACTGGTCCTCAGTGTTGTGAGAACGATGACTGGTTAAAATTTTTGGTGGTTTCTTGTTCAGTCCATAGGCCTACATCATGTGGCAAACCGGTGAGCATGTGGCTCTATTGGTATAGGAGATACCTGAAAACATATCACACTTTTCATCATAGTGCTTTTACCAATGCATAAAATGCATGGAGAAGTCATTTCGAATGACTGGTCCTCAGTGTTGTGAGAACGATGACTGGTTAAAATTTTTGGTGGTTTCTTGTTCAGTCCATAGGCCTACATCATGTGGCAAACCGGTGAGCATGTGGCTCTATTAGTATAGGAGATACCTGAAAACATATCACACTTTTCATCATAGTGCTTTTACCAATGCATAAAATGCATGGAGAAGTCATTTCGAATGACTGGTCCTCAGTGTTGTGAGAACGATGACTGGTTAAAATTTTTGGTGGTTTCTTGTTCAGTCCATAGGCCTACATCATGTGGCAAACCGGTGAGCATGTGGCTCTTTTAGTATAGGAGATACCTGAAAACATATCACACTTTTCATCATAGTGCTTTTACCAATGCATAAAATGCATGGAGAAGTCATTCGAATGACTGGTCCTCAGTGTTGTGAGAACGATGACTGGTTAAAATTTTTGGTGGTTTCTTGTTCAGTCCATAGGCCTACATCATGTGGCAAACCGGTGAGCATGTGGCTCTATTAGTATAGGAGATACCTGAAAACATATCACACTTTTCATCATAGTGCTTTTACCAATGCATAAAATGCATGGAGAAGTCATTTCGAATGACTGGTCCTCAGTGTTGTGAGAACGATGACTGGTTAAAATTTTTGGTGGTTTCTTGTTCAGTCCATAGGCCTACATCATGTGGGCAAACGCGAGAGCATGTGGCTCTAATAGTATAGGAGATACCTGAAAACATATCACACTTTTCATCATAGTGCTTTTACCAATGCATAAAATGCATGGAGAAGTCATTTCGAATGACTGGTCCTCAGTGTTGTGAGAACGATGACTGGTTAAAATTTTTGGTGGTTTCTTGTTCAGTCCATAGGCCTACATCATGTGGCAAACCGGTGAGCATGTGGCTCTATTAGTATAGGAGATACCTGAAAACATATCACACTTTTCATCATAGTGCTTTTACCAATGCATAAAATGCATGGAGAAGTCATTTCGAATGACTGGTCCTCAGTGTTGTGAGAACGATGACTGGTTTAAAATTTTTGGTGGTTTCTTGTTCAGTCCATAGGCCTACATCATGTGGCAAACGCGTGAGCATGTGGCTCTATTAGTATAGGAGATACCTGAAAAACATATCACACTTTTCATCATAGTGCTTTTACCAATGCATAAAATGCATGGAGAAGTCATTTCGAATGACTGGTCCTCAGTGTTGTCGAGAACGATGACTGGTTAAAATTTTTGGTGGTTTCTTGTTCAGTCCATAGGCCTACATCATGTGGCAAACCGGTGAGCATGTGGCTCTATTAGTATAGGAGATACCTGAAAACATATCACACTTTTCATCATAGTGCTTTTACCAATGCATAAAATGCATGGAGAAGTCATTTCGAATGACTGGTCCTCAGTGTTGTGAGAACGATGACTGGTTAAAATTTTTGGTGGTTTCTTGTTCAGTCCATAGGCCTACATCATGTGGCAAAACCGGTGAGCATGTGGCTCTATTAGTATAGGAGATACCTGAAAACATATCACACTTTTCATCATAGTGCTTTTACCAATGCATAAAATGCATGGAGAAGTCATTTCGAATGACTGGTCCTCAGTGTTGTGAGAACGATGACTGGTTAAAATTTTTGGTGGTTTCTTGTTCAGTCCATAGGCCTACATCATGTGGCAAACCGGTGAGCATGTGGCTCTTATTAGTATAGGAGATACCTGAAAACATATCACACTTTTCATCATAGTGCTTTTACCAATGCATAAAATGCATGGAGAAGTCATTTCGAATGACTGGTCCTCAGTGTTGTGAGAACGATGACTGGTTAAAATTTTTGGTGGTTTCTTGTTCAGTCCATAGGCCTACATCATGTGGCAAACCGGTGAGCATGTGGCTCTATTAGTATAGGAGATACCTGAAAACATATCACACTTTTCATCATAGTGCTTTTACCAATGCATAAAATGCATGGAGAAGTCATTTCGAATGACTGGTCCTCAGTGTTGTGAGAACGATGACTGGTTAAAATTTTTGGTGGTTTCTTGTTCAGTCCATAGGCCTACATCATGTGGCAAACCGGTGAGCATGTGGCTCTATTAGTATAGGAGATACCTGAAAACATATCACACTTTTCATCATAGTGCTTTTACCAATGCATAAAATGCATGGAGAAGTCATTTCGAATGACTGGTCCTCAGTGTTGTGAGAACGATGACTGGTTAAAATTTTTGGTGGTTTCTTGTTCAGTCCATAGGCCTACATCATGTGGCAAACCGGTGAGCATGTGGCTCTATTAGTATAGGAGATACCTGAAAACATATCACACTTTTCATCATAGTGCTTTTACCAATGCATAAAATGCATGGAGAAGTCATTTCGAATGACTGGTCCTCAGTGTTGTGAGAACGATGACTGGTTAAAATTTTTGGTGGTTTCTTGTTCAGTCCATAGGCCTACATCATGTGGCAAACCGGTGAGCATGTGGCTCTATTAGTATAGGAGATACCTGAAAACATATCACACTTTTCATCATAGTGCTTTTACCAATGCATAAAATGCATGGAGAAGTCATTTCGAATGACTGGTCCTCAGTGTTGTGAGAACGATGACTGGTTAAAATTTTTGGTGGTTTCTTGTTCAGTCCATAGGCCTACATCATGTGGCAAACCGGTGAGCATGTGGCTCTATTAGTATAGGAGATACCTGAAAACATATCACACTTTTCATCATAGTGCTTTTACCAATGCATAAAATGCATGGAGAAGTCATTTCGAATGACTGGTCCTCAGTGTTGTGAGAACGATGACTGGTTAAAATTTTTGGTGGTTTCTTGTTCAGTCCATAGGCCTACATCATGTGGCAAACCGGTGAGCATGTGGCTCTATTAGTATAGGAGATACCTGAAAACATATCACACTTTTCATCATAGTGCTTTTACCAATGCATAAAATGCATGGAGAAGTCATTTCGAATGACTGGTCCTCAGTGTTGTGAGAACGATGACTGGTTAAAATTTTTGGTGGTTTCTTGTTCAGTCCATAGGCCTACATCATGTGGCAAACCGGTGAGCATGTGGCTCTATTAGTATAGGAGATACCTGAAAACATATCACACTTTTCATCATAGTGCTTTTACCAATGCATAAAATGCATGGAGAAGTCATTTCGAATGACTGGTCCTCAGTGTTGTGAGAACGATGACTGGTTAAAATTTTTGGTGGTTTCTTGTTCAGTCCATAGGCCTACATCATGTGGCAAACCGGTGAGCATGTGGCTCTATTAGTATAGGAGATACCTGAAAACATATCACACTTTTCATCATAGTGCTTTTACCAATGCATAAAATGCATGGAGAAGTCATTTCGAATGACTGGTCCTCAGTGTTGTGAGAACGATGACTGGTTAAAATTTTTGGTGGTTTCTTGTTCAGTCCATAGGCCTACATCATGTGGCAAACCGGTGAGCATGTGGCTCTATTAGTATAGGAGATACCTGAAAACATATCACACTTTTCATCATAGTGCTTTTACCAATGCATAAAATGCATGGAGAAGTCATTTCGAATGACTGGTCCTCAGTGTTGTGAGAACGATGACTGGTTAAAATTTTTGGTGGTTTCTTGTTCAGTCCATAGGCCTACATCATGTGGCAAACCGGTGAGCATGTGGCTCTATTAGTATAGGAGATACCTGAAAACATATCACACTTTTCATCATAGTGCTTTTACCAATGCATAAAATGCATGGAGAAGTCATTTCGAATGACTGGTCCTCAGTGTTGTGAGAACGATGACTGGTTAAAATTTTTGGTGGTTTCTTGTTCAGTCCATAGGCCTACATCATGTGGCAAACCGGTGAGCATGTGGCTCTATTAGTATAGGAGATACCTGAAAACATATCACACTTTTCATCATAGTGCTTTTACCAATGCATAAAATGCATGGAGAAGTCATTTCGAATGACTGGTCCTCAGTGTTGTGAGAACGATGACTGGTTAAAATTTTTGGTGGTTTCTTGTTCAGTCCATAGGCCTACATCATGTGGCAAACCGGTGAGCATGTGGCTCTATTAGTATAGGAGATACCTGAAAACATATCACACTTTTCATCATAGTGCTTTTACCAATGCATAAAATGCATGGAGAAGTCATTTCGAATGACTGGTCCTCAGTGTTGTGAGAACGATGACTGGTTAAAATTTTTGGTGGTTTCTTGTTCAGTCCATAGGCCTACATCATGTGGCAAACCGGTGAGCATGTGGCTCTATTAGTATAGGAGATACCTGAAAACATATCACACTTTTCATCATAGTGCTTTTACCAATGCATAAAATGCATGGAGAAGTCATTTCGAATGACTGGTCCTCAGTGTTGTGAGAACGATGACTGGTTAAAATTTTTGGTGGTTTCTTGTTCAGTCCATAGGCCTACATCATGTGGCAAACCGGTGAGCATGTGGCTCTATTAGTATAGGAGATACCTGAAAACATATCACACTTTTCATCATAGTGCTTTTACCAATGCATAAAATGCATGGAGAAGTCATTTCGAATGACTGGTCCTCAGTGTTGTGAGAACGATGACTGGTTAAAATTTTTGGTGGTTTCTTGTTCAGTCCATAGGCCTACATCATGTGGCAAACCGGTGAGCATGTGGCTCTATTAGTATAGGAGATACCTGAAAACATATCACACTTTTCATCATAGTGCTTTTACCAATGCATAAAATGCATGGAGAAGTCATTTCGAATGACTGGTCCTCAGTGTTGTGAGAACGATGACTGGTTAAAATTTTTGGTGGTTTCTTGTTCAGTCCATAGGCCTACATCATGTGGCAAACCGGTGAGCATGTGGCTCTATTAGTATAGGAGATACCTGAAAACATATCACACTTTTCATCATAGTGCTTTTACCAATGCATAAAATGCATGGAGAAGTCATTTCGAATGACTGGTCCTCAGTGTTGTGAGAACGATGACTGGTTAAAATTTTTGGTGGTTTCTTGTTCAGTCCATAGGCCTACATCATGTGGCAAACCGGTGAGCATGTGGCTCTATTAGTATAGGAGATACCTGAAAACATATCACACTTTTCATCATAGTGCTTTTACCAATGCATAAAATGCATGGAGAAGTCATTTCGAATGACTGGTCCTCAGTGTTGTGAGAACGATGACTGGTTAAAATTTTTGGTGGTTTCTTGTTCAGTCCATAGGCCTACATCATGTGGCAAACCGGTGAGCATGTGGCTCTATTAGTATAGGAGATACCTGAAAACATATCACACTTTTCATCATAGTGCTTTTACCAATGCATAAAATGCATGGAGAAGTCATTTCGAATGACTGGTCCTCAGTGTTGTGAGAACGATGACTGGTTAAAATTTTTGGTGGTTTCTTGTTCAGTCCATAGGCCTACATCATGTGGCAAACCGGTGAGCATGTGGCTCTATTAGTATAGGAGATACCTGAAAACATATCACACTTTTCATCATAGTGCTTTTACCAATGCATAAAATGCATGGAGAAGTCATTTCGAATGACTGGTCCTCAGTGTTGTGAGAACGATGACTGGTTAAAATTTTTGGTGGTTTCTTGTTCAGTCCATAGGCCTACATCATGTGGCAAACCGGTGAGCATGTGGCTCTATTAGTATAGGAGATACCTGAAAACATATCACACTTTTCATCATAGTGCTTTTACCAATGCATAAAATGCATGGAGAAGTCATTTCGAATGACTGGTCCTCAGTGTTGTGAGAACGATGACTGGTTAAAATTTTTGGTGGTTTCTTGTTCAGTCCATAGGCCTACATCATGTGGCAAACCGGTGAGCATGTGGCTCTATTAGTATAGGAGATACCTGAAAACATATCACACTTTTCATCATAGTGCTTTTACCAATGCATAAAATGCATGGAGAAGTCATTTCGAATGACTGGTCCTCAGTGTTGTGAGAACGATGACTGGTTAAAATTTTTGGTGGTTTCTTGTTCAGTCCATAGGCCTACATCATGTGGCAAACCGGTGAGCATGTGGCTCTATTAGTATAGGAGATACCTGAAAACATATCACACTTTTCATCATAGTGCTTTTACCAATGCATAAAATGCATGGAGAAGTCATTTCGAATGACTGGTCCTCAGTGTTGTGAGAACGATGACTGGTTAAAATTTTTGGTGGTTTCTTGTTCAGTCCATAGGCCTACATCATGTGGCAAACCGGTGAGCATGTGGCTCTATTAGTATAGGAGATACCTGAAAACATATCACACTTTTCATCATAGTGCTTTTACCAATGCATAAAATGCATGGAGAAGTCATTTCGAATGACTGGTCCTCAGTGTTGTGAGAACGATGACTGGTTAAAATTTTTGGTGGTTTCTTGTTCAGTCCATAGGCCTACATCATGTGGCAAACCGGTGAGCATGTGGCTCTATTAGTATAGGAGATACCTGAAAACATATCACACTTTTCATCATAGTGCTTTTACCAATGCATAAAATGCATGGAGAAGTCATTTCGAATGACTGGTCCTCAGTGTTGTGAGAACGATGACTGGTTAAAATTTTTGGTGGTTTCTTGTTCAGTCCATAGGCCTACATCATGTGGCAAACCGGTGAGCATGTGGCTCTATTAGTATAGGAGATACCTGAAAACATATCACACTTTTCATCATAGTGCTTTTACCAATGCATAAAATGCATGGAGAAGTCATTTCGAATGACTGGTCCTCAGTGTTGTGAGAACGATGACTGGTTAAAATTTTTGGTGGTTTCTTGTTCAGTCCATAGGCCTACATCATGTGGCAAACCGGTGAGCATGTGGCTCTATTAGTATAGGAGATACCTGAAAACATATCACACTTTTCATCATAGTGCTTTTACCAATGCATAAAATGCATGGAGAAGTCATTTCGAATGACTGGTCCTCAGTGTTGTGAGAACGATGACTGGTTAAAATTTTTGGTGGTTTCTTGTTCAGTCCATAGGCCTACATCATGTGGCAAACCGGTGAGCATGTGGCTCTATTAGTATAGGAGATACCTGAAAACATATCACACTTTTCATCATAGTGCTTTTACCAATGCATAAAATGCATGGAGAAGTCATTTCGAATGACTGGTCCTCAGTGTTGTGAGAACGATGACTGGTTAAAATTTTTGGTGGTTTCTTGTTCAGTCCATAGGCCTACATCATGTGGCAAACCGGTGAGCATGTGGCTCTATTAGTATAGGAGATACCTGAAAACATATCACACTTTTCATCATAGTGCTTTTACCAATGCATAAAATGCATGGAGAAGTCATTTCGAATGACTGGTCCTCAGTGTTGTGAGAACGATGACTGGTTAAAATTTTTGGTGGTTTCTTGTTCAGTCCATAGGCCTACATCATGTGGCAAACCGGTGAGCATGTGGCTCTATTAGTATAGGAGATACCTGAAAACATATCACACTTTTCATCATAGTGCTTTTACCAATGCATAAAATGCATGGAGAAGTCATTTCGAATGACTGGTCCTCAGTGTTGTGAGAACGATGACTGGTTAAAATTTTTGGTGGTTTCTTGTTCAGTCCATAGGCCTACATCATGTGGCAAACCGGTGAGCATGTGGCTCTATTAGTATAGGAGATACCTGAAAACATATCACACTTTTCATCATAGTGCTTTTACCAATGCATAAAATGCATGGAGAAGTCATTTCGAATGACTGGTCCTCAGTGTTGTGAGAACGATGACTGGTTAAAATTTTTGGTGGTTTCTTGTTCAGTCCATAGGCCTACATCATGTGGCAAACCGGTGAGCATGTGGCTCTATTAGTATAGGAGATACCTGAAAACATATCACACTTTTCATCATAGTGCTTTTACCAATGCATAAAATGCATGGAGAAGTCATTTCGAATGACTGGTCCTCAGTGTTGTGAGAACGATGACTGGTTAAAATTTTTGGTGGTTTCTTGTTCAGTCCATAGGCCTACATCATGTGGCAAACCGGTGAGCATGTGGCTCTATTAGTATAGGAGATACCTGAAAACATATCACACTTTTCATCATAGTGCTTTTACCAATGCATAAAATGCATGGAGAAGTCATTTCGAATGACTGGTCCTCAGTGTTGTGAGAACGATGACTGGTTAAAATTTTTGGTGGTTTCTTGTTCAGTCCATAGGCCTACATCATGTGGCAAACCGGTGAGCATGTGGCTCTATTAGTATAGGAGATACCTGAAAACATATCACACTTTTCATCATAGTGCTTTTACCAATGCATAAAATGCATGGAGAAGTCATTTCGAATGACTGGTCCTCAGTGTTGTGAGAACGATGACTGGTTAAAATTTTTGGTGGTTTCTTGTTCAGTCCATAGGCCTACATCATGTGGCAAACCGGTGAGCATGTGGCTCTATTAGTATAGGAGATACCTGAAAACATATCACACTTTTCATCATAGTGCTTTTACCAATGCATAAAATGCATGGAGAAGTCATTTCGAATGACTGGTCCTCAGTGTTGTGAGAACGATGACTGGTTAAAATTTTTGGTGGTTTCTTGTTCAGTCCATAGGCCTACATCATGTGGCAAACCGGTGAGCATGTGGCTCTATTAGTATAGGAGATACCTGAAAACATATCACACTTTTCATCATAGTGCTTTTACCAATGCATAAAATGCATGGAGAAGTCATTTCGAATGACTGGTCCTCAGTGTTGTGAGAACGATGACTGGTTAAAATTTTTGGTGGTTTCTTGTTCAGTCCATAGGCCTACATCATGTGGCAAACCGGTGAGCATGTGGCTCTATTAGTATAGGAGATACCTGAAAACATATCACACTTTTCATCATAGTGCTTTTACCAATGCATAAAATGCATGGAGAAGTCATTTCGAATGACTGGTCCTCAGTGTTGTGAGAACGATGACTGGTTAAAATTTTTGGTGGTTTCTTGTTCAGTCCATAGGCCTACATCATGTGGCAAACCGGTGAGCATGTGGCTCTATTAGTATAGGAGATACCTGAAAACATATCACACTTTTCATCATAGTGCTTTTACCAATGCATAAAATGCATGGAGAAGTCATTTCGAATGACTGGTCCTCAGTGTTGTGAGAACGATGACTGGTTAAAATTTTTGGTGGTTTCTTGTTCAGTCCATAGGCCTACATCATGTGGCAAACCGGTGAGCATGTGGCTCTATTAGTATAGGAGATACCTGAAAACATATCACACTTTTCATCATAGTGCTTTTACCAATGCATAAAATGCATGGAGAAGTCATTTCGAATGACTGGTCCTCAGTGTTGTGAGAACGATGACTGGTTAAAATTTTTGGTGGTTTCTTGTTCAGTCCATAGGCCTACATCATGTGGCAAACCGGTGAGCATGTGGCTCTATTAGTATAGGAGATACCTGAAAACATATCACACTTTTCATCATAGTGCTTTTACCAATGCATAAAATGCATGGAGAAGTCATTTCGAATGACTGGTCCTCAGTGTTGTGAGAACGATGACTGGTTAAAATTTTTGGTGGTTTCTTGTTCAGTCCATAGGCCTACATCATGTGGCAAACCGGTGAGCATGTGGCTCTATTAGTATAGGAGATACCTGAAAACATATCACACTTTTCATCATAGTGCTTTTACCAATGCATAAAATGCATGGAGAAGTCATTTCGAATGACTGGTCCTCAGTGTTGTGAGAACGATGACTGGTTAAAATTTTTGGTGGTTTCTTGTTCAGTCCATAGGCCTACATCATGTGGCAAACCGGTGAGCATGTGGCTCTATTAGTATAGGAGATACCTGAAAACATATCACACTTTTCATCATAGTGCTTTTACCAATGCATAAAATGCATGGAGAAGTCATTTCGAATGACTGGTCCTCAGTGTTGTGAGAACGATGACTGGTTAAAATTTTTGGTGGTTTCTTGTTCAGTCCATAGGCCTACATCATGTGGCAAACCGGTGAGCATGTGGCTCTATTAGTATAGGAGATACCTGAAAACATATCACACTTTTCATCATAGTGCTTTTACCAATGCATAAAATGCATGGAGAAGTCATTTCGAATGACTGGTCCTCAGTGTTGTGAGAACGATGACTGGTTAAAATTTTTGGTGGTTTCTTGTTCAGTCCATAGGCCTACATCATGTGGCAAACCGGTGAGCATGTGGCTCTATTAGTATAGGAGATACCTGAAAACATATCACACTTTTCATCATAGTGCTTTTACCAATGCATAAAATGCATGGAGAAGTCATTTCGAATGACTGGTCCTCAGTGTTGTGAGAACGATGACTGGTTAAAATTTTTGGTGGTTTCTTGTTCAGTCCATAGGCCTACATCATGTGGCAAACCGGTGAGCATGTGGCTCTATTAGTATAGGAGATACCTGAAAACATATCACACTTTTCATCATAGTGCTTTTACCAATGCATAAAATGCATGGAGAAGTCATTTCGAATGACTGGTCCTCAGTGTTGTGAGAACGATGACTGGTTAAAATTTTTGGTGGTTTCTTGTTCAGTCCATAGGCCTACATCATGTGGCAAACCGGTGAGCATGTGGCTCTATTAGTATAGGAGATACCTGAAAACATATCACACTTTTCATCATAGTGCTTTTACCAATGCATAAAATGCATGGAGAAGTCATTTCGAATGACTGGTCCTCAGTGTTGTGAGAACGATGACTGGTTAAAATTTTTGGTGGTTTCTTGTTCAGTCCATAGGCCTACATCATGTGGCAAACCGGTGAGCATGTGGCTCTATTAGTATAGGAGATACCTGAAAACATATCACACTTTTCATCATAGTGCTTTTACCAATGCATAAAATGCATGGAGAAGTCATTTCGAATGACTGGTCCTCAGTGTTGTGAGAACGATGACTGGTTAAAATTTTTGGTGGTTTCTTGTTCAGTCCATAGGCCTACATCATGTGGCAAACCGGTGAGCATGTGGCTCTATTAGTATAGGAGATACCTGAAAACATATCACACTTTTCATCATAGTGCTTTTACCAATGCATAAAATGCATGGAGAAGTCATTTCGAATGACTGGTCCTCAGTGTTGTGAGAACGATGACTGGTTAAAATTTTTGGTGGTTTCTTGTTCAGTCCATAGGCCTACATCATGTGGCAAACCGGTGAGCATGTGGCTCTATTAGTATAGGAGATACCTGAAAACATATCACACTTTTCATCATAGTGCTTTTACCAATGCATAAAATGCATGGAGAAGTCATTTCGAATGACTGGTCCTCAGTGTTGTGAGAACGATGACTGGTTAAAATTTTTGGTGGTTTCTTGTTCAGTCCATAGGCCTACATCATGTGGCAAACCGGTGAGCATGTGGCTCTATTAGTATAGGAGATACCTGAAAACATATCACACTTTTCATCATAGTGCTTTTACCAATGCATAAAATGCATGGAGAAGTCATTTCGAATGACTGGTCCTCAGTGTTGTGAGAACGATGACTGGTTAAAATTTTTGGTGGTTTCTTGTTCAGTCCATAGGCCTACATCATGTGGCAAACCGGTGAGCATGTGGCTCTATTAGTATAGGAGATACCTGAAAACATATCACACTTTTCATCATAGTGCTTTTACCAATGCATAAAATGCATGGAGAAGTCATTTCGAATGACTGGTCCTCAGTGTTGTGAGAACGATGACTGGTTAAAATTTTTGGTGGTTTCTTGTTCAGTCCATAGGCCTACATCATGTGGCAAACCGGTGAGCATGTGGCTCTATTAGTATAGGAGATACCTGAAAACATATCACACTTTTCATCATAGTGCTTTTACCAATGCATAAAATGCATGGAGAAGTCATTTCGAATGACTGGTCCTCAGTGTTGTGAGAACGATGACTGGTTAAAATTTTTGGTGGTTTCTTGTTCAGTCCATAGGCCTACATCATGTGGCAAACCGGTGAGCATGTGGCTCTATTAGTATAGGAGATACCTGAAAACATATCACACTTTTCATCATAGTGCTTTTACCAATGCATAAAATGCATGGAGAAGTCATTTCGAATGACTGGTCCTCAGTGTTGTGAGAACGATGACTGGTTAAAATTTTTGGTGGTTTCTTGTTCAGTCCATAGGCCTACATCATGTGGCAAACCGGTGAGCATGTGGCTCTATTAGTATAGGAGATACCTGAAAACATATCACACTTTTCATCATAGTGCTTTTACCAATGCATAAAATGCATGGAGAAGTCATTTCGAATGACTGGTCCTCAGTGTTGTGAGAACGATGACTGGTTAAAATTTTTGGTGGTTTCTTGTTCAGTCCATAGGCCTACATCATGTGGCAAACCGGTGAGCATGTGGCTCTATTAGTATAGGAGATACCTGAAAACATATCACACTTTTTTCATCATAGTGCTTTTACCAATGCATAAAATGCATGGAGAAGTCATTTCGAATGACTGGTCCTCAGTGTTGTGAGAACGATGACTGGTTAAAATTTTGGTGGTTTCTTGTTCAGTCCATAGGTCTACATCATGTGGCAAACCGGTGAGCATGTGGCTCTATTAGTATAGGAGATACCTGAAAACATATCACACTTTTCATCATAGTGCTTTTACCAATGCATAAAATGCATGGAGAAGTCATTTCGAATGACTGGTCCTCAGTGTTGTGAGAACGATGACTGGTTAAAATTTTTGGTGGTTTCTTGTTCAGTCCATAGGCCTACATCATGTGGCAAACGGTGAGCATGTGGCTCTATTAGTATAGGAGATACCTGAAAACATATCACACTTTTCATCATAGTGCTTTTACCAATGCATAAAATGCATGGAGAAGTCATTTCGAATGACTGGTCCTCAGTGTTGTGAGAATGATGACTGGTTAAAATTTTTGGTGGTTTCTTGTTCAGTCCATAGGCCTACATCATGTGGCAAACCGGTGAGCATGTGGCTCTATTCGTATAGGAGATACCTGAAAACATATCACACTTTTCATCATAGTGCTTTTACCAATGCATAAAATGCATGGAGAAGTCATTTCGAATGACTGGTCCTCAGTGTTGTGAGAACGATGACTGGTTAAAATTTTTGGTGGTTTCTTGTTCAGTCCATAGGCCTACATCATGTGGCAAACCGGTGAGCATGTGGCTCTATTAGTATAGGAGATACCTGAAAACATATCACACTTTTCATCATAGTGCTTTTACCAATGCATAAAATGCATGGAGAAGTCATTTCGAATGACTGGTCCTCAGTGTTGTGAGAACGATGACTGGTTAAAATTTTTGGTGGTTTCTTGTTCAGTCCATAGGCCTACATCATGTGGCAAACCGGTGAGCATGTGGCTCTATTAGTATAGGAGATACCTGAAAACATATCACACTTTTCATCATAGTGCTTTTACCAATGCATAAAATGCATGGAGAAGTCATTTCGAATGACTGGTCCTCAGTGTTGTGAGAACGATGACTGGTTAAAATTTTTGGTGGTTTCTTGTTCAGTCCATAGGCCTACATCATGTGGCAAACCGGTGAGCATGTGGCTCTATTAGTATAGGAGATACCTGAAAACATATCAAACTTTTCATCATAGTGCTTTTACCAATGCATAAAATGCATGGAGAAGTCATTTCGAATGACTGGTCCTCAGTGTTGTGAGAACGATGACTGGTTAAAATTTTTGGTGGTTTCTTGTTCAGTCCATAGGCCTACATCATGTGGCAAACCGGTGAGCATGTGGCTCTATTAGTATAGGAGATACCTGAAAACATATCACACTTTTCATCATAGTGCTTTTACCAATGCATAAAATGGATGGAGAAGTCATTTCGAATGACTGGTCCTCAGTGTTGTGAGAACGATGACTGGTTAAAATGTTTGGTGGTTTCTTGTTCAGTCCATAGGCCTACATCATGTGGCAAACCGGTGAGCATGTGGCTCTATTAGTATAGGAGATACCTGAAAACATATCACACTTTTCATCATAGTGCTTTTACCAATGCATAAAATGCATGGAGAAGTCATTTCGAATGACTGGTCCTCAGTGTTGTGAGAACGATGACTGGTTAAAATTTTTGGTGGTTTCTTGTTCAGTCCATAGGCCTACATCATGTGGCAAACCGGTGAGCATGTGTCTCTATTAGTATAGGAGATACCTGAAAACATATCACACTTTTCATCATAGTGCTTTTACCAATGCATAAAATGCATGGAGAAGTCATTTCGAACGACTGGTCCTCAGTGTTGTGAGAACGATGACTGGTTAAAATTTTTGGTGGTTTCTTGTTCAGTCCATAGGCCTACATCATGTGGCAAACCGGTGAGCATGTGGCTCTATTAGGATAGGAGATACCTGAAAACATATCACACTTTTCATCATAGTGCTTTTACCAATGCATAAAATGCATGGAGAAGTCATTTCGAATGACTGGTCCTCAGTGTTGTGAGAACGATGACTGGTTAAAATTTTTGGTGGTTTCTTGTTCAGTCCATAGGCCTACATCATGTGGCAAACCGGTGAGCATGTGGCTCTATTAGTATAGGAGATACCTGAAAACATATCACACTTTTCATCATAGTGCTTTTACCAATGCATAAAATGCATGGAGAAGTCATTTCGAATGACTGGTCCTCAGTGTTGTGAGAACGATGACTGGTTAAAATTTTTGGTGGTTTCTTGTTCAGTCCATAGGCCTACATCATGTGGCAAACCGGTGAGCATGTGTCTCTATTAGTATAGGAGATACCTGAAAACATATCACACTTTTCATCATAGTGCTTTTACCAATGCATAAAATGCATGGAGAAGTCATTTCGAACGACTGGTCCTCAGTGTTGTGAGAACGATGACTGGTTAAAATTTTTGGTGGTTTCTTGTTCAGTCCATAGGCCTACATCATGTGGCAAACCGGTGAGCATGTGGCTCTATTAGGATAGGAGATACCTGAAAACATATCACACTTTTCATCATAGTGCTTTTACCAATGCATAAAATGCATGGAGAAGTCATTTCGAATGACTGGTCCTCAGTGTTGTGAGAACGATGACTGGTTAAAATTTTTGGTGGTTTCTTGTTCAGTCCATAGGCCTACATCATGTGGCAAACCGGTGAGCATGTGGCTCTATTAGTATAGGAGATACCTGAAAACATATCACACTTTTCATCATAGTGCTTTTACCAATGCATAAAATGCATGGAGAAGTCATTTCGAATGACTGGTCCTCAGTGTTGTGAGAACGATGACTGGTTAAAATTTTTGGTGGTTTCTTGTTCAGTCCATAGGCCTACATCATGTGGCAAACCGGTGAGCATGTGGCTCTATTAGTATAGGAGATACCTGAAAACATATCACACTTTTCATCATAGTGCTTTTACCAATGCATAAAATGCATGGAGAAGTCATTTCGAATGACTGGTCCTCAGTGTTGTGAGAACGATGACTGGTTAAAATTTTTGCTGGTTTCTTGTTCAGTCCATAGGCCTACATCATGTGGCAAACCGTGTTGAGCATGTGGCTCTATTAGTATAGGAGATGCCTGAAAACATATCACACTATTCATCATAGTGCTTTTACCAATGCTTAAAATGCATGGAGAAGTCATTTCAAATGACTGGTCCTCAGTGTTGTGAGAACGATGGCTGGTTAAAATTTTTGGTGGTTTCTTGTTCAGTCCATAGGCCTACATCATGTGGCAAACCGGTGAGCATGTGGCTCTATTAGTATAGGAGATACCTGAAAACATATCACACTTTTCATCATAGTGCTTTTACCAATGCATAAAATGCATGGAGAAGTCATTTCAAATGACTGGTCCTCAGTGTTGTGAGAACGATGACTGGTTAAAATTTTTGGTGGTTTCTTGTTCAGTCCATAGGCCTACATCATGTGGCAAACCGGTGAGCATGTGGCTCTATTAGTATAGGAGATACCTGAAAACATATCACACTTTTCATCATAGTGCTTTTACCAATGCATAAAATGCATGGAGAAGTCATTTCAAATGACTGGTCCTCAGTGTTGTGAGAACGATGACTGGTTAAAATTTTTGGTGGTTTCTTGTTCAGTCCATAGGCCTACATCATGTGGCAAACCGGTGAGCATGTGGCTCTATTAGTATAGGAGATACCTGAAAACATATCACACTTTTCATCATAGTGCTTTTACCAATGCATAAAATGCATGGAGAAGTCATTTCAAATGACTGGTCCTCAGTGTTGTGAGAACGATGACTGGTTAAAATTTTTGGTGGTTTCTTGTTCAGTCCATAGGCCTACATCATGTGGCAAACCGGTGAGCATGTGGCTCTATTAGTATAGGAGATACCTGAAAACATATCACACTTTTCATCATAGTGCTTTTACCAATGCATAAAATGCATGGAGAAGTCATTTCGAATGACTGGTCCTCAGTGTTGTGAGAACGATGACTGGTTAAAATTTTTGGTGGTTTCTTGTTCAGTCCATAGGCCTACATCATGTGGCAAACCGGTGAGCATGTGGCTCTATTAGTATAGGAGATACCTGAAAACATATCACACTTTTCATCATAGTGCTTTTACCAATGCATAAAATACATGGAGAAGTCATTTCGAATGACTGGTCCTCAGTGTTGTGAGAACGATGACTGGTTAAAATTTTTGGTGGTTTCTTGTTCAGTCCATAGGCCTACATCATGTGGCAAACCGGTGAGCATGTGGCTCTATTAGTATAGGAGATACCTGAAAACATATCACACTTTTCATCATAGTGCTTTTACCAATGCATAAAATGCATGGAGAAGTCATTTCGAATGACTGGTCCTGAGTGTTGTGAGAACGATGACTGGTAAAATTTTGGTGGTTTCTTGTTCAGTCCATAGGCCTACATCATGTGGCAAACCGGTGAGCATGTGGCTCTATTAGTATAGGAGATACCTGAAAACATATCACACTTTTCATCATAGTGCTTTTACCAATGCATAAAATGCATGGAGAAGTCATTTCGAATGACTGGTCCTCAGTGTTGTGAGAACGATGACTGGTTAAAATTTTTGGTGGTTTCTTGTTCAGTCCATAGGCCTACATCATGTGGCAAACCGGTGAGCATGTGGCTCTATTAGTATAGGAGATACCTGAAAACATATCACACTTTTCATCATAGTGCTTTTACCAATGCATAAAATGCATGGAGAAGTCATTTCGAATGACTGGTCCTCAGTGTTGTGAGAACGATGACTGGTTAAAATTTTTGGTGGTTTCTTGTTCAGTCCATAGGCCTACATCATGTGGCAAACCGTGTGAGCATGTGGCTCTATTAGAATAGGAGATACCTGAAAACATATCACACTTTTCATCATAGTGCTTTTACCAATGCATAAAATGCATGGAGAAGTCATTTCGAATGACTGGTCCTCAGTGTTGTGAGAACGATGACTGGTTAAAATTTTTGGTGGTTTCTTGTTCAGTCCATAGGCCTACATCATGTGGCAAACCGGTGAGCATGTGGCTCTATTAGTATAGGAGATACCTGAAAACATATCACACTTTTCATCATAGTGCTTTTACCAATGCATAAAATGCATGGAGAAGTCATTTCGAATGACTGGTCCTCAGTGTTGTGAGAACGATGACTGGTTAAAATTTTTGGTGGTTTCTTGTTCAGTCCATAGGCCTACATCATGTGGCAAACCGGTGAGCATGTGGCTCTATTAGTATAGGAGATACCTGAAAACATATCACACTTTTCATCATAGTGCTTTTACCAATGCATAAAATGCATGGAGAAGTCATTTCGAATGACTGGTCCTCAGTGTTGTGAGAACGATGACTGGTTAAAATTTTTGGTGGTTTCTTGTTCAGTCCATAGGCCTACATCATGTGGCAAACCGGTGAGCATGTGGCTCTATTAGTATAGGAGATACCTGAAAACATATCACACTTTTCATCATAGTGCTTTTACCAATGCATAAAATGCATGGAGAAGTCATTTCGAATGACTGGTCCTCAGTGTTGTGAGAACGATGACTGGTTAAAATTTTTGGTGGTTTCTTGTTCAGTCCATAGGCCTACATCATGTGGCAAACCGGTGAGCATGTGGCTCTATTAGTATAGGAGATACCTGAAAACATATCACACTTTTCATCATAGTGCTTTTACCAATGCATAAAATGCATGGAGAAGTCATTTCGAATGACTGGTCCTCAGTGTTGTGAGAACGATGACTGGTTAAAATTTTTGGTGGTTTCTTGTTCAGTCCATAGGCCTACATCATGTGGCAAACCGGTGAGCATGTGGCTCTATTAGTATAGGAGATACCTGAAAACATATCACACTTTTCATCATAGTGCTTTTACCAATGCATAAAATGCATGGAGAAGTCATTTCGAATGACTGGTCCTCAGTGTTGTGAGAACGATGACTGGTTAAAATTTTTGGTGGTTTCTTGTTCAGTCCATAGGCCTACATCATGTGGCAAACCGGTGAGCATGTGGCTCTATTAGTATAGGAGATACCTGAAAACATATCACACTTTTCATCATAGTGCTTTTACCAATGCATAAAATGCATGGAGAAGTCATTTCGAATGACTGGTCCTCAGTGTTGTGAGAACGATGACTGGTTAAAATTTTTGGTGGTTTCTTGTTCAGTCCATAGGCCTACATCATGTGGCAAACCGGTGAGCATGTGGCTCTATTAGTATAGGAGATACCTGAAAACATATCACACTTTTCATCATAGTGCTTTTACCAATGCATAAAATGCATGGAGAAGTCATTTCGAATGACTGGTCCTCAGTGTTGTGAGAACGATGACTGGTTAAAATTTTTGGTGGTTTCTTGTTCAGTCCATAGGCCTACATCATGTGGCAAACCGGTGAGCATGTGGCTCTATTAGTATAGGAGATACCTGAAAACATATCACACTTTTCATCATAGTGCTTTTACCAATGCATAAAATGCATGGAGAAGTCATTTCGAATGACTGGTCCTCAGTGTTGTGAGAACGATGACTGGTTAAAATTTTTGGTGGTTTCTTGTTCAGTCCATAGGCCTACATCATGTGGCAAACCGGTGAGCATGTGGCTCTATTAGTATAGGAGATACCTGAAAACATATCACACTTTTCATCATAGTGCTTTTACCAATGCATAAAATGCATGGAGAAGTCATTTCGAATGACTGGTCCTCAGTGTTGTGAGAACGATGACTGGTTAAAATTTTTGGTGGTTTCTTGTTCAGTCCATAGGCCTACATCATGTGGCAAACCGGTGAGCATGTGGCTCTATTAGTATAGGAGATACCTGAAAACATATCACACTTTTCATCATAGTGCTTTTACCAATGCATAAAATGCATGGAGAAGTCATTTCGAATGACTGGTCCTCAGTGTTGTGAGAACGATGACTGGTTAAAATTTTTGGTGGTTTCTTGTTCAGTCCATAGGCCTACATCATGTGGCAAACCGGTGAGCATGTGGCTCTATTAGTATAGGAGATACCTGAAAACATATCACACTTTTCATCATAGTGCTTTTACCAATGCATAAAATGCATGGAGAAGTCATTTCGAATGACTGGTCCTCAGTGTTGTGAGAACGATGACTGGTTAAAATTTTTGGTGGTTTCTTGTTCAGTCCATAGGCCTACATCATGTGGCAAACCGGTGAGCATGTGGCTCTATTAGTATAGGAGATACCTGAAAACATATCACACTTTTCATCATAGTGCTTTTACCAATGCATAAAATGCATGGAGAAGTCATTTCGAATGACTGGTCCTCAGTGTTGTGAGAACGATGACTGGTTAAAATTTTTGGTGGTTTCTTGTTCAGTCCATAGGCCTACATCATGTGGCAAACCGGTGAGCATGTGGCTCTATTAGTATAGGAGATACCTGAAAACATATCACACTTTTCATCATAGTGCTTTTACCAATGCATAAAATGCATGGAGAAGTCATTTCGAATGACTGGTCCTCAGTGTTGTGAGAACGATGACTGGTTAAAATTTTTGGTGGTTTCTTGTTCAGTCCATAGGCCTACATCATGTGGCAAACCGGTGAGCATGTGGCTCTATTAGTATAGGAGATACCTGAAAACATATCACACTTTTCATCATAGTGCTTTTACCAATGCATAAAATGCATGGAGAAGTCATTTCGAATGACTGGTCCTCAGTGTTGTGAGAACGATGACTGGTTAAAATTTTTGGTGGTTTCTTGTTCAGTCCATAGGCCTACATCATGTGGCAAACCGGTGAGCATGTGGCTCTATTAGTATAGGAGATACCTGAAAACATATCACACTTTTCATCATAGTGCTTTTACCAATGCATAAAATGCATGGAGAAGTCATTTCGAATGACTGGTCCTCAGTGTTGTGAGAACGATGACTGGTTAAAATTTTTGGTGGTTTCTTGTTCAGTCCATAGGCCTACATCATGTGGCAAACCGGTGAGCATGTGGCTCTATTAGTATAGGAGATACCTGAAAACATATCACACTTTTCATCATAGTGCTTTTACCAATGCATAAAATGCATGGAGAAGTCATTTCGAATGACTGGTCCTCAGTGTTGTGAGAACGATGACTGGTTAAAATTTTTGGTGGTTTCTTGTTCAGTCCATAGGCCTACATCATGTGGCAAACCGGTGAGCATGTGGCTCTATTAGTATAGGAGATACCTGAAAACATATCACACTTTTCATCATAGTGCTTTTACCAATGCATAAAATGCATGGAGAAGTCATTTCGAATGACTGGTCCTCAGTGTTGTGAGAACGATGACTGGTTAAAATTTTTGGTGGTTTCTTGTTCAGTCCATAGGCCTACATCATGTGGCAAACCGGTGAGCATGTGGCTCTATTAGTATAGGAGATACCTGAAAACATATCACACTTTTCATCATAGTGCTTTTACCAATGCATAAAATGCATGGAGAAGTCATTTCGAATGACTGGTCCTCAGTGTTGTGAGAACGATGACTGGTTAAAATTTTTGGTGGTTTCTTGTTCAGTCCATAGGCCTACATCATGTGGCAAACCGGTGAGCATGTGGCTCTATTAGTATAGGAGATACCTGAAAACATATCACACTTTTCATCATAGTGCTTTTACCAATGCATAAAATGCATGGAGAAGTCATTTCGAATGACTGGTCCTCAGTGTTGTGAGAACGATGACTGGTTAAAATTTTTGGTGGTTTCTTGTTCAGTCCATAGGCCTACATCATGTGGCAAACCGGTGAGCATGTGGCTCTATTAGTATAGGAGATACCTGAAAACATATCACACTTTTCATCATAGTGCTTTTACCAATGCATAAAATGCATGGAGAAGTCATTTCGAATGACTGGTCCTCAGTGTTGTGAGAACGATGACTGGTTAAAATTTTTGGTGGTTTCTTGTTCAGTCCATAGGCCTACATCATGTGGCAAACCGGTGAGCATGTGGCTCTATTAGTATAGGAGATACCTGAAAACATATCACACTTTTCATCATAGTGCTTTTACCAATGCATAAAATGCATGGAGAAGTCATTTCGAATGACTGGTCCTCAGTGTTGTGAGAACGATGACTGGTTAAAATTTTTGGTGGTTTCTTGTTCAGTCCATAGGCCTACATCATGTGGCAAACCGGTGAGCATGTGGCTCTATTAGTATAGGAGATACCTGAAAACATATCACACTTTTCATCATAGTGCTTTTACCAATGCATAAAATGCATGGAGAAGTCATTTCGAATGACTGGTCCTCAGTGTTGTGAGAACGATGACTGGTTAAAATTTTTGGTGGTTTCTTGTTCAGTCCATAGGCCTACATCATGTGGCAAACCGGTGAGCATGTGGCTCTATTAGTATAGGAGATACCTGAAAACATATCACACTTTTCATCATAGTGCTTTTACCAATGCATAAAATGCATGGAGAAGTCATTTCGAATGACTGGTCCTCAGTGTTGTGAGAACGATGACTGGTTAAAATTTTTGGTGGTTTCTTGTTCAGTCCATAGGCCTACATCATGTGGCAAACCGGTGAGCATGTGGCTCTATTAGTATAGGAGATACCTGAAAACATATCACACTTTTCATCATAGTGCTTTTACCAATGCATAAAATGCATGGAGAAGTCATTTCGAATGACTGGTCCTCAGTGTTGTGAGAACGATGACTGGTTAAAATTTTTGGTGGTTTCTTGTTCAGTCCATAGGCCTACATCATGTGGCAAACCGGTGAGCATGTGGCTCTATTAGTATAGGAGATACCTGAAAACATATCACACTTTTCATCATAGTGCTTTTACCAATGCATAAAATGCATGGAGAAGTCATTTCGAATGACTGGTCCTCAGTGTTGTGAGAACGATGACTGGTTAAAATTTTTGGTGGTTTCTTGTTCAGTCCATAGGCCTACATCATGTGGCAAACCGGTGAGCATGTGGCTCTATTAGTATAGGAGATACCTGAAAACATATCACACTTTTCATCATAGTGCTTTTACCAATGCATAAAATGCATGGAGAAGTCATTTCGAATGACTGGTCCTCAGTGTTGTGAGAACGATGACTGGTTAAAATTTTTGGTGGTTTCTTGTTCAGTCCATAGGCCTACATCATGTGGCAAACCGGTGAGCATGTGGCTCTATTAGTATAGGAGATACCTGAAAACATATCACACTTTTCATCATAGTGCTTTTACCAATGCATAAAATGCATGGAGAAGTCATTTCGAATGACTGGTCCTCAGTGTTGTGAGAACGATGACTGGTTAAAATTTTTGGTGGTTTCTTGTTCAGTCCATAGGCCTACATCATGTGGCAAACCGGTGAGCATGTGGCTCTATTAGTATAGGAGATACCTGAAAACATATCACACTTTTCATCATAGTGCTTTTACCAATGCATAAAATGCATGGAGAAGTCATTTCGAATGACTGGTCCTCAGTGTTGTGAGAACGATGACTGGTTAAAATTTTTGGTGGTTTCTTGTTCAGTCCATAGGCCTACATCATGTGGCAAACCGGTGAGCATGTGGCTCTATTAGTATAGGAGATACCTGAAAACATATCACACTTTTCATCATAGTGCTTTTACCAATGCATAAAATGCATGGAGAAGTCATTTCGAATGACTGGTCCTCAGTGTTGTGAGAACGATGACTGGTTAAAATTTTTGGTGGTTTCTTGTTCAGTCCATAGGCCTACATCATGTGGCAAACCGGTGAGCATGTGGCTCTATTAGTATAGGAGATACCTGAAAACATATCACACTTTTCATCATAGTGCTTTTACCAATGCATAAAATGCATGGAGAAGTCATTTCGAATGACTGGTCCTCAGTGTTGTGAGAACGATGACTGGTTAAAATTTTTGGTGGTTTCTTGTTCAGTCCATAGGCCTACATCATGTGGCAAACCGGTGAGCATGTGGCTCTATTAGTATAGGAGATACCTGAAAACATATCACACTTTTCATCATAGTGCTTTTACCAATGCATAAAATGCATGGAGAAGTCATTTCGAATGACTGGTCCTCAGTGTTGTGAGAACGATGACTGGTTAAAATTTTTGGTGGTTTCTTGTTCAGTCCATAGGCCTACATCATGTGGCAAACCGGTGAGCATGTGGCTCTATTAGTATAGGAGATACCTGAAAACATATCACACTTTTCATCATAGTGCTTTTACCAATGCATAAAATGCATGGAGAAGTCATTTCGAATGACTGGTCCTCAGTGTTGTGAGAACGATGACTGGTTAAAATTTTTGGTGGTTTCTTGTTCAGTCCATAGGCCTACATCATGTGGCAAACCGGTGAGCATGTGGCTCTATTAGTATAGGAGATACCTGAAAACATATCACACTTTTCATCATAGTGCTTTTACCAATGCATAAAATGCATGGAGAAGTCATTTCGAATGACTGGTCCTCAGTGTTGTGAGAACGATGACTGGTTAAAATTTTTGGTGGTTTCTTGTTCAGTCCATAGGCCTACATCATGTGGCAAACCGGTGAGCATGTGGCTCTATTAGTATAGGAGATACCTGAAAACATATCACACTTTTCATCATAGTGCTTTTACCAATGCATAAAATGCATGGAGAAGTCATTTCGAATGACTGGTCCTCAGTGTTGTGAGAACGATGACTGGTTAAAATTTTTGGTGGTTTCTTGTTCAGTCCATAGGCCTACATCATGTGGCAAACCGGTGAGCATGTGGCTCTATTAGTATAGGAGATACCTGAAAACATATCACACTTTTCATCATAGTGCTTTTACCAATGCATAAAATGCATGGAGAAGTCATTTCGAATGACTGGTCCTCAGTGTTGTGAGAACGATGACTGGTTAAAATTTTTGGTGGTTTCTTGTTCAGTCCATAGGCCTACATCATGTGGCAAACCGGTGAGCATGTGGCTCTATTAGTATAGGAGATACCTGAAAACATATCACACTTTTCATCATAGTGCTTTTACCAATGCATAAAATGCATGGAGAAGTCATTTCGAATGACTGGTCCTCAGTGTTGTGAGAACGATGACTGGTTAAAATTTTTGGTGGTTTCTTGTTCAGTCCATAGGCCTACATCATGTGGCAAACCGGTGAGCATGTGGCTCTATTAGTATAGGAGATACCTGAAAACATATCACACTTTTCATCATAGTGCTTTTACCAATGCATAAAATGCATGGAGAAGTCATTTCGAATGACTGGTCCTCAGTGTTGTGAGAACGATGACTGGTTAAAATTTTTGGTGGTTTCTTGTTCAGTCCATAGGCCTACATCATGTGGCAAACCGGTGAGCATGTGGCTCTATTAGTATAGGAGATACCTGAAAACATATCACACTTTTCATCATAGTGCTTTTACCAATGCATAAAATGCATGGAGAAGTCATTTCGAATGACTGGTCCTCAGTGTTGTGAGAACGATGACTGGTTAAAATTTTTGGTGGTTTCTTGTTCAGTCCATAGGCCTACATCATGTGGCAAACCGGTGAGCATGTGGCTCTATTAGTATAGGAGATACCTGAAAACATATCACACTTTTCATCATAGTGCTTTTACCAATGCATAAAATGCATGGAGAAGTCATTTCGAATGACTGGTCCTCAGTGTTGTGAGAACGATGACTGGTTAAAATTTTTGGTGGTTTCTTGTTCAGTCCATAGGCCTACATCATGTGGCAAACCGGTGAGCATGTGGCTCTATTAGTATAGGAGATACCTGAAAACATATCACACTTTTCATCATAGTGCTTTTACCAATGCATAAAATGCATGGAGAAGTCATTTCGAATGACTGGTCCTCAGTGTTGTGAGAACGATGACTGGTTAAAATTTTTGGTGGTTTCTTGTTCAGTCCATAGGCCTACATCATGTGGCAAACCGGTGAGCATGTGGCTCTATTAGTATAGGAGATACCTGAAAACATATCACACTTTTCATCATAGTGCTTTTACCAATGCATAAAATGCATGGAGAAGTCATTTCGAATGACTGGTCCTCAGTGTTGTGAGAACGATGACTGGTTAAAATTTTTGGTGGTTTCTTGTTCAGTCCATAGGCCTACATCATGTGGCAAACCGGTGAGCATGTGGCTCTATTAGTATAGGAGATACCTGAAAACATATCACACTTTTCATCATAGTGCTTTTACCAATGCATAAAATGCATGGAGAAGTCATTTCGAATGACTGGTCCTCAGTGTTGTGAGAACGATGACTGGTTAAAATTTTTGGTGGTTTCTTGTTCAGTCCATAGGCCTACATCATGTGGCAAACCGGTGAGCATGTGGCTCTATTAGTATAGGAGATACCTGAAAACATATCACACTTTTCATCATAGTGCTTTTACCAATGCATAAAATGCATGGAGAAGTCATTTCGAATGACTGGTCCTCAGTGTTGTGAGAACGATGACTGGTTAAAATTTTTGGTGGTTTCTTGTTCAGTCCATAGGCCTACATCATGTGGCAAAACCGGTGAGCATGTGGCTCTATTAGTATAGGAGATACCTGAAAACATATCACACTTTTCATCATAGTGCTTTTACCAATGCATAAAATGCATGGAGAAGTCATTTCGAATGACGTCCTCAGTGTTGTGAGAACGATGACTGGTTAAAATTTTTGGTGGTTTCTTGTTCAGTCCATAGGCCTACATCATGGTGGCAAACCGGTGAGCATGTGGCCTCTATTAGTATAGGAGATACCTGAAAGCATATCACACCTTTCATCATAGTGCTTTTACCAATGCATAAAATGCATGGAGAAGTCATTTCGAATGACTGGTCCTCAGTGTTGTGAGAACGATGACTGGTTAAAATTTTTGGTGGTTTCTTGTTCAGTCCATAGGCCTACATCATGTGGCAACCGGTGAGCATGTGGCTCTATTAGTATAGGAGGATACCTGAAAACATATTACACTTTTCATCATAGTGCTTTTACCAATGCATAAAATGCATGGAGAAGTCATTTCGAATGACTGGTCCTAAGTGTTGTGAGAACGATGACTGGTTAAAAATTTTTGGTGGTTTCTTGTTCAGTCCATAGGCCTACATCATGTGGCAAACCGGTGAGCATGTGGCTCTATTAGTGTAGGATATACCTGAAAACATATCACACTTTTCATCATAGTGCTTTTACCAATGCATAAAATGCATGGAGAAGTCATTTCAAATGACTGGTCCTCAGTGTTGTGAGAACGATGACTGGTTAAAATTTTTGGTGGTTTCTTGTTCAGTCCATAGGCCTACATCATGTGGCAAACCGGTGAGCATGTGCTCTATTAGTATAGGAGATACCTGAAAGCATATCACACCTTTCATCATAGTGCTTTTACCAATGCATAAAATGCATGGAGATGTCATTCGAATGACTGGTCCTCAGTGTTGTGAAACGATGACCTGGTTAAAATTTTTGGTGGTTTCTTGTTCAGTCCATAGGCCTACATCATGTGGCAAACCGGTGAGCATGTGGCTCTATATTATAGGAGATACCTGAAAACATATCACACTTTTCATCATAGTGCTTTTACAATGCATAAAATGCATGGAGAAGTCATTTCGAATGACTGGTCCTCAGTGTTGTGAGAACGATGACTGGTTTAAAATTTTTGGTGGTTTCTTGTTCAGTCCATAGGCCTACATCATGTGGCAAACCGGTGAGCATGTGGCTCTATTAGTATAGGAGATACCTGAAAACATGTCACACTTTTCATCATAGTGCTTTTACCAATGCATAAAATGCATGGAGAAGTCAATTCGAATGACTGGTCCTCAGTGTTGTGAGAACGATTACTGGTTAAAATTTTTGGTGGTTTCTTGTTCAGTCCATGGGCCTACATCATGTGGCAAAACCGGTGAGCATGTGACTCTATTAGTATAGGAGATACCTGAAAACATATCACACTTTTCATCATAGTGCTTTTACCAATGCATAAAATGCATGGAGAAGTCATTTCGAATGACTGGTCCTCAGTGTTGTGAGAACGATGACTGGTTAAAATTTTTGGTGGTTTCTTGTTCAGTCCATGGGCCTACATCATGTGGCAAACCGGTGAGCATGGTGGCTCTATTAGTATAGGAGATACCTGAAAACATATCACACTTTTCATCATAGTGCTTTTACCAATGCATAAAATGCATGGAGAAGTCATTTCGAATGACTGGTCCTCAGTGTTGTGAGAACGATGACTGGTTAAAATTTTTGGTGGTTTCTTGTTCAGTCCATAGGCCTACATCATGTGGCAAACCGGTGAGCATGTGGCTCTATTAGTATAGGAGATACCTGAAAAACATATCACACTTTTCATCATAGTGCTTTTACCAATGCATAAAATGCATGGAGAAGTCATTTCGAATGACTGGTCCTCAGTGTTGTGAGAACGATGACTGGTTAAAATTTTTGGTGGTTTCTTGTTCAGTCCATAGGCCTACATCATGTGGCAACCGGTGAGCATGTGGCTCTATTAGTATAGGAGATACCTGAAAACATATCACACTTTTTCATCATAGTGCTTTTACCAATGCATAAAATGCATGGAGAAGTAATTTCGAATGACTGGTCCTCAGTGTTGTGAGGAACGATGACTGGTTAAAATTTTTGGTGGTTTCTTGTTCAGTCCATAGGCCTACATCATGTGGCAAACGGTGAGCATGTGGCTCTATTAGTATAGGAGATACCTGAAAACATATCACACTTTTCATCATAGTGCTTTTACCAATGCATAAAATGCATGGAGAAGTCATTTCGAATGACTGGTCCTCAGTGTTGTGAGAACGATGACTGGTTAAAATTTTTGGTGGTTTCTTGTTCAGTCCATAGGCCTACATCATGTGGCAAACCGGTGAGCATGTGGCTCTATTAGTATAGGGAGATACCTGAAAACATATCACACTTTTCATCATAGTGCTTTTACCCAATGCATAAAATGCATGGAGAAGTCAATTCGAATGACTGGTCCTCAGTGTTGTGAGAACGATGACTGGTTTAAATTTTTTGTGGTTTCTTGTTTAGTCCATGGGCCTACATCATGTGGCAAAACCGGTGAGCATGTGACTCTATTAGTATAGGAGATACCTGAAAACATATCACACTTTTCATCATAGTGCTTTTACCAATGCATAAAATGCATGGAGAAGTCATTTCGAATGACTGGTCCTCAGTGTTGTGAGAACGATGACTGGTTTAAATTTCTTGGTGGTTTCTTGTTCAGTCCATGGGCCTACATCATGTGGCAAACCGGTGAGCATGTGGCTCTATTAGTATAGGAGATACCTGAAAACATATCACACTTTTCATCATAGTGCTTTTACCAATGCATAAAATGCATGGAGAAGTCATTTCGAATGACTGGTCCTCAGTGTTGTGAGAACGATGACTGGTTAAAATTTTTGGTGGTTTCTTGTTCAGTCCATAGGCCTACATCATGTGGCAAACCGGTGAGCATGTGGCTCTATTAGTATAGGAGATACCTGAAAACATATCACACTTTTCATCATAGTGCTTTTACCAATGCATAAAATGCATGGAGAAGTCATTTCGATGACTGGTCCTCAGTGTTGTGAGAACGATGACTGGTTAAAATTTTTGGTGGTTTCTTGTTCAATCCATAGGCCTACATCATGTGGCAAACCGGTGAGCATGTGGCTCTATTAGTATAGGAGATACCTGAAAACATATCACACTTTTCATCATAGTGCTTTTACCAATGCATAAAATGCATGGAGAAGTCATTTCGAATGACTGGTCCTCAGTGTTGTGAGAACGATGACTGGTTAAAATTTTTGGTGGTTTCTTGTTCAGTCCATAGGCCTACATCATGTGGCAAACCGGTGAGCATGTGGCTCTATTAGTATAGGAGATACCTGAAAACATATCACACTTTTCATCATAGTGCTTTTACCAATGCATAAAATGCATGGAGAAGTCATTTCGAATGACTGGTCCTCAGTGTTGTGAGAACGATGACTGGTTAAAATTTTTGGTGGTTTCTTGTTCAGTCCATAGGCCTACATCATGTGGCAAACCGGTGAGCATGTGGCTCTATTAGTATAGGAGATACCTGAAAACATATCACACTTTTCATCATAGTGCTTTTACCAATGCATAAAATGCATGGAGAAGTCATTTCGAATGACTGGTCCTCAGTGTTGTGAGAACGATGACTGGTTAAAATTTTTGGTGGTTTCTTGTTCAGTCCATAGGCCTACATCATGTGGCAAACCGGTGAGCATGTGGCTCTATTAGTATAGGAGATACCTGAAAACATATCACACTTTTCATCATAGTGCTTTTACCAATGCATAAAATGCATGGAGAAGTCATTTCAAATGACTGGTCCTCAGTGTTGTGAGAACGATGACTGGTTAAAATTTTTGGTGGTTTCTTGTTCAGTCCATAGGCCTACATCATGTGGCAAACCGGTGAGCATGTGGCTCTATTAGTATAGGAGATACCTGAAAGCATATCACACCTTTCATCATAGTGCTTTTACCAATGCATAAAATGCATGGAGAAGTCATTTCGAATGACTGGTCCTCAGTGTTGTGAGAACGATGACTGGTTAAAATTTTTGGTGGTTTCTTGTTCAGTCCATAGGCCTACATCATGTGGCAAACCGGTGAGCATGTGGCTCTATTATTATAGGAGATACCTGAAAACATATCACACTTTTCATCATAGTGCTTTTACCAATGCATAAAATGCATGGAGAAGTCATTTCGAATGACTGGTCCTCAGTGTTGTGAGAACGATGACTGGTTAAAATTTTTGGTGGTTTCTTGTTCAGTCCATAGGCCTACATCATGTGGCAAACCGGTGAGCATGTGGCTCTATTAGTATAGGAGATACCTGAAAACATATCACACTTTTCATCATAGTGCTTTTACCAATGCATAAAATGCATGGAGAAGTCAATTCGAATGACTGGTCCTCAGTGTTGTGAGAACGATGACTGGTTAAAATTTTTGGTGGTTTCTTGTTCAGTCCATGGGCCTACATCATGTGGCAAAACCGGTGAGCATGTGACTCTATTAGTATAGGAGATACCTGAAAACATATCACACTTTTCATCATAGTGCTTTTACCAATGCATAAAATGCATGGAGAAGTCATTTCGAATGACTGGTCCTCAGTGTTGTGAGAACGATGACTGGTTAAAATTTTTGGTGGTTTCTTGTTCAGTCCATGGGCCTACATCATGTGGCAAACCGGTGAGCATGTGGCTCTATTAGTATAGGAGATACCTGAAAACATATCACACTTTTCATCATAGTGCTTTTACCAATGCATAAAATGCATGGAGAAGTCATTTCGAATGACTGGTCCTCAGTGTTGTGAGAACGATGACTGGTTAAAATTTTTGGTGGTTTCTTGTTCAGTCCATAGGCCTACATCATGTGGCAAACCGGTGAGCATGTGGCTCTATTAGTATAGGAGATACCTGAAAACATATCACACTTTTCATCATAGTGCTTTTACCAATGCATAAAATGCATGGAGAAGTCATTTCGAATGACTGGTCCTCAGTGTTGTGAGAACGATGACTGGTTAAAATTTTTGGTGGTTTCTTGTTCAGTCCATAGGCCTACATCATGTGGCAAACCGTTGAGCATGTGGCTCTATTAGTATAGGAGATACCTGAAAACATATCACACTTTTCATCATAGTGCTTTTACCAATGCATAAAATGCATGGAGAAGTCATTTCGAATGACTGGTCCTCAGTGTTGTGAGAACGATGACTGGTTAAAATTTTTGGTGGTTTCTTGTTCAGTCCATAGGCCTACATCATGTGGCAAACCGGTGAGCATGTGGCTCTATTAGTATAGGAGATACCTGAAAACATATCACACTTTTCATCATAGTGCTTTTACCAATGCATAAAATGCATGGAGAAGTCATTTCGAATGACTGGTCCTCAGTGTTGTGAGAACGATGACTGGTTAAAATTTTTGGTGGTTTCTTGTTCAGTCCATAGGCCTACATCATGTGGCAAACCGGTGAGCATGTGGCTCTATTAGTATAGGAGATACCTGAAAACATATCACACTTTTCATCATAGTGCTTTTACCAATGCATAAAATGCATGGAGAAGTCAATTCGAATGACTGGTCCTCAGTGTTGTGAGAACGATGACTGGTTAAAATTTTTGGTGGTTTCTTGTTCAGTCCATGGGCCTACATCATGTGGCAAAACCGGTGAGCATGTGACTCTATTAGTATAGGAGATACCTGAAAACATATCACACTTTTCATCATAGTGCTTTTACCAATGCATAAAATGCATGGAGAAGTCATTTCGAATGACTGGTCCTCAGTGTTGTGAGAACGATGACTGGTTAAAATTTTTGGTGGTTTCTTGTTCAGTCCATGGGCCTACATCATGTGGCAAACCGGTGAGCATGTGGCTCTATTAGTATAGGAGATACCTGAAAACATATCACACTTTTCATCATAGTGCTTTTACCAATGCATAAAATGCATGGAGAAGTCATTTCGAATGACTGGTCCTCAGTGTTGTGAGAACGATGACTGGTTAAAATTTTTGGTGGTTTCTTGTTCAGTCCATAGGCCTACATCATGTGGCAAACCGGTGAGCATGTGGCTCTATTAGTATAGGAGATACCTGAAAACATATCACACTTTTCATCATAGTGCTTTTACCAATGCATAAAATGCATGGAGAAGTCATTTCGAATGACTGGTCCTCAGTGTTGTGAAAACGATGACTGGTTAAAATTTTTGGTGGTTTCTTGTTCAGTCCATAGGCCTACATCATGTGGCAAACCGGTGAGCATGTGGCTCTATTAGTATAGGAGATACCTGAAAACATATCACACTTTTCATCATAGTGCTTTTACCAATGCATAAAATGCATGTAGAAGTCATTTCGAATGACTGGTCCTCAGTGTTGTGAGAACGATGACTGGTTAAAATTTTTGGTGGTTTCTTGTTCAGTCCATAGGCCTACATCATGTGGCAAACCGGTGAGCATGTGGCTCTATTATTATAGGAGATACCTGAAAACATATCACACTTTTCATCATAGTGCTTTTACCAATGCATAAAATGCATGGAGAAGTCATTTCGAATGACTGGTCCTCAGTGTTGTGAGAACGATGACTGGTTAAAATTTTTGGTGGTTTCTTGTTCAGTCCATAGGCCTACATCATGTGGCAAACCGGTGAGCATGTGGCTCTATTAGTATAGGAGATACCTGAAAACATATCACACTTTTCATCATAGTGCTTTTACCAATGCATAAAATGCATGGAGAAGTCATTTCGAATGACTGGTCCTCAGTGTTGTGAGAACGATGACTGGTTAAAATTTTTGGTGGTTTCTTGTTCAGTCCATAGGCCTACATCATGTGGCAAACCGGTGAGCATGTGGCTCTATTAGTATAGGAGATACCTGAAAACATATCACACTTTTCATCATAGTGCTTTTACCAATGCATAAAATGCATGGAGAAGTCATTTCGAATGACTGGTCCTCAGTGTTGTGAGAACGATGACTGGTTAAAATTTTTGGTGGTTTCTTGTTCAGTCCATAGGCCTACATCATGTGGCAAACCGGTGAGCATGTGGCTCTATTAGTATAGGAGATACCTGAAAACATATCACACTTTTCATCATAGTGCTTTTACCAATGCATAAAATGCATGGTGAAGTCATTTCGAATGACTGGTCCTCAGTGTTGTGAGAACGATGACTGGTTAAAATTTTTGGTGGTTTCTTGTTCAGTCCATAGGCCTACATCATGTGGCAAACCGGTGAGCATGTGGCTCTATTAGTATAGGAGATACCTGAAAACATATCACACTTTTCATCATAGTGCTTTTACCAATGCATAAAATGCATGGAGAAGTCATTTCGAATGACTGGTCCTCAGTGTTGTGAGAACGATGACTGGTTAAAATTTTTGGTGGTTTCTTGTTCAGTCCATATGCCTACATCATGTGGCAAACCGGTGAGCATGTGGCTCTATTAGTATAGGAGATACCTGAAAACATATCACACTTTTCATCATAGTGCTTTTACCAATGCATAAAATGCATGGAGAAGTCATTTCGAATGACTGGTCCTCAGTGTTGTGAGAACGATGACTGGTTAAAATTTTTGGTGGTTTCTTGTTCAGTCCATAGGCCTACATCATGTGGCAAACCGGTGAGCATGTGGCTCTATTAGTATAGGAGATACCTGAAAACATATCACACTTTTCATCATAGTGCTTTTACCAATGCATAAAATGCATGGAGAAGTCAATTCGAATGACTGGTCCTCAGTGTTGTGAGAACGATGACTGGTTAAAATTTTTGGTGGTTTCTTGTTCAGTCCATAGGCCTACATCATGTGGCAAACCGGTGAGCATGTGGCTCTATTAGTATAGGAGATACCTGAAAACATATCACACTTTTCATCATAGTGCTTTTACCAATGCATAAAATGCATGGAGAAGTCATTTCGAATGACTGGTCCTCAGTGTTGTGAGAACGATGACTGGTTAAAATTTTGGTGTTTTCTTGTTCAGTCCATAGGCCTACATCATGTGGCAAACCGGTGAGCATGTGGCTCTATTAGTATAGGAGATACCTGAAAACATATCACACTTTTCATCATAGTGCTTTTACCAATGCATAAAATGCATGGAGAAGTCAATTCGAATGACTGGTCCTCAGTGTTGTGAGAACGATGACTGGTTAAAATTTTTGGTGGTTTCTTGTTCAGTCCATAGGCCTACATCATGTGGCAAACCGGTGAGCATGTGGCTCTGTTAGTATAGGAGATACCTGAAAACATATCACACTTTTCATCATAGTGCTTTTACCAATGCATAAAATGCATGGAGAAGTCATTTCGAATGACTGGTCCTCAGTGTTGTGAGAACGATGACTGGTTAAAATTTTTGGTGGTTTCTTGTTCAGTCCATAGGCCTACATCATGTGGCAAACCGGTGAGCATGTGGCTCTATTAGTATAGGAGATACCTGAAAACATATCACACTTTTCATCATAGTGCTTTTACCACTGCATAAAATGCATGGAGAAGTCATTTCGAATGACTGGTCCTCAGTGTTGTGAGAACGATGACTGGTTAAAATTTTTGGTGGTTTCTTGTTCAGTCCATAGGCCTACATCATGTGGCAAACCGGTGAGCATGTGGCTCTATTAGTATAGGAGATACCTGAAAACATATCACACTTTTCATCATAGTGCTTTTACAAATGCATAAAATGCATGGAGAAGTCATTTCGAATGACTGGTCCTCAGTGTTGTGAGAACGATGACTGGTTAAAATTTTTGGTGGTTTCTTGTTCCGTCCATAGGCCTACATCATGTGGCAAACCGGTGAGCATGTGGCTCTATTAGTATAGGAGATACCTGAAAACATATCACACTTTTCATCATAGTGCTTTTACCAATGCATAAAATGCATGGAGAAGTCATTTCGAATGACTGGTCCTCAGTGTTGTGAGAACGATGACTGGTTAAAATTTTTGGTGGTTTCTTGTTCCGTCCATAGGCCTACATCATGTGGCAAACCGGTGAGCATGTGGCTCTATTAGTATAGGAGATACCTGAAAACATATCACACTTTTCATCATAGTGCTTTTACCAATGCATAAAATGCATGGAGAAGTCATTTCGAATGACTGGTCCTCAGTGTTGTGAGAACGATGACTGGTTAAAATTTTTGGTGGTTTCTTGTTCAGTCCATAGGACTACATCATGTGGCAAACCGGTGAGCATGTGGCTCTATTAGTATAGGAGATACCTGAAAACATATCACACTTTTCATCATAGTGCTTTTACCAATGCATAAAATGCATGGAGAAGTCATTTTGAATGACTGGTCCTCAGTGTTGTGAGAACGATGACTGGTTAAAATTTTTGGTGGTTTCTTGTTCAGTCCATAGGCCTACATCATGTGGCAAACCGGTGAGCATGTGGCTCTATTAGTATAGGAGATACCTGAAAACATATCACACTTTTCATCATAGTGCTTTTACCAATGCATAAAATGCATGGAGAAGTCATTTCGAATGACTGGTCCTCAGTGTTGTGAGAACGATGACTGGTTAAAATTTTTGGTGGTTTCTTGTTCAGTCCATATGCCTACATCATGTGGCAAACCGGTGAGCATGTGGCTCTATTAGTATAGGAGATACCTGAAAACATATCACACTTTTCATTATAGTGCTTTTACCAATGCATAAAATGCATGGAGAAGTCATTTCGAATGACTGGTCCTCAGTGTTGTGAGAACGATGACTGGTTAAAATTTTTGGTGGTTTCTTGTTCAGTCCATAGGCCTACATCATGTGGCAAACCGGTGAGCATGTGGCTCTATTAGTATAGGAGATACCTGAAAACATATCACACTTTTCATCATAGTGCTTTTACCAATGCATAAAATGCATGGAGAAGTCATTTCGAATGACTGGTCCTCAGTGTTGTGAGAACGATGACTGGTTAAAATTTTTGGTGGTTTCTTGTTCAGTCCATAGGCCTACATCATGTGGCAAACCGGTGAGCATGTGGCTCTATTAGTATAGGAGATACCTGAAAACATATCACACTTTTCATCATAGTGCTTTTACCAATGCATAAAATGCATGGAGAAGTCATTTCGAATGACTGGTCCTCAGTGTTGTGAGAACGATGACTGGTTAAAATTTTTGGTGGTTTCTTGTTCAGTCCATAGGCCTACATCATGTGGCAAACTGGTGAACATGTGGCTCTATTAGTATAGGAGATACCTGAAAACATTTCACACTTTTCATCATAGTGCTTTTACCAATGCATAAAATGCATGGAGAAGTCATTTCGAATGACTGGTCCTCAGTGTTGTGAGAACGATGACTGGTTAAAATTTTTGGTGGTTTCTTGTTCAGTCCATAGGCCTACATCATGTGGCAAACCGGTGAGCATGTGGCTCTATTAGTATAGGAGATACCTGAAAACATATCACACTTTTCATCATAGTGCTTTTACCAATGCATAAAATGCATGGAGAAGTCATTTCGAATGACTGGTCCTCAGTGTTGTGAGAACGATGACTGGTTAAAATTTTTGGTGGTTTCTTGTTCAGTCCATAGGCCTACATCATGTGGCAAACCGGTGAGCATGTGGCTCTATTAGTATAGGAGATACCTGAAAACATATCACACTTTTCATCATAGTGCTTTTACCAATGCATAAAATGCATGGAGAAGTCATTTCGAATGACTGGTCCTCAGTGTTGTGAGAACGATGACTGGTTAAAATTTTTGGTGGTTTCTTGTTCAGTCCATAGGCCTACATCATGTGGCAAACCGGTGAGCATGTGGCTCTATTAGTATAGGAGATACCTGAAAACATATCACACTTTTCATCATAGTGCTTTTACCAATGCATAAAATGCATGGAGAAGTCATTTCGAATGACTGGTCCTCAGTGTTGTGAGAACGATGACTGGTTAAAATTTTTGGTGGTTTCTTGTTCAGTCCATAGGCCTACATCATGTGGCAAACCGGTGAGCATGTGGCTCTATTAGTATAGGAGATACCTGAAAACATATCACACTTTTCATCATAGTGCTTTTACCAATGCATAAAATGCATGGAGAACTCATTTCGAATGACTGGTCCTCAGTGTTGTGAGAACGATGACTGGTTAAAATTTTTCGTGGTTTCTTGTTCAGTCCATAGGCCTACATCATGTGGCAAACCGGTGAGCATGTGGCTCTATTAGTATAGGAGATACCTGAAAACATATCACACTTTTCATCATCGTGCTTTTACCAATGCATAAAATGCATGGAGAAGTCATTTCGAATGACTGGTCCTCAGTGTTGTGAGAACGATGACTGGTTAAAATTTTTCGTGGTTTCTTGTTCAGTCCATAGGCCTACATCATGTGGCAAACCGGTGAGCATGTGGCTCTATTAGTATAGGAGATACCTAAAAACATATCACACTTTTCATCATAGTGCTTTTACCAATGCAGAAAATGCATGGAGAAGTCATTTCGAATGACTGGTCCTCAGTGTTGTGAGAACGATGACTGGTTAAAATTTTTGGTGGTTTCTTGTTCAGTCCATAGGCCTACATCATGTGGCAAACCGGTGAGCATGTGGCTCTATTAGTATAGGAGATACCTGAAAACATATCACACTTTTCATCATAGTGCTTTTACCAATGCATAAAATGCATGGAGAAGTCATTTCGAATGACTGGTCCTCAGTGTTGTGAGAACGATGACTGGTTAAAATTTTTGGTGGTTTCTTGTTCAGTCCATAGGCCTACATCATGTGGCAAACCGGTGAGCATGTGGCTCTATTAGTATAGGAGATACCTGAAAACATATCACACTTTTCATCATAGTGCTTTTACCAATGCATAAAATGCATGGAGAAGTCATTTCGAATGACTGGTCCTCAGTGTTGTGAGAACGATGACTGGTTAAAATTTTTGGTGGTTTCTTGTTCAGTCCATAGGCCTACATCATGTGGCAAACCGGTGAGCATGTGGCTCTATTAGTATAGGAGATACCTGAAAACATATCACACTTTTCATCATAGTGCTTTTACCAATGCATAAAATGCATGGAGAAGTCATTTCGAATGACTGGTCCTCAGTGTTGTGAGAACGATGACTGGTTAAAATTTTTGGTGGTTTCTTGTTCAGTCCATAGGCCTACATCATATGGCAAACCGGTGAGCATGTGGCTCTATTAGTATAGGAGATACCTGAAAACATATCACACTTTTCATCATAGTGCTTTTACCAATGCATAAAATGCATGGAGAAGTCATTTCGAATGACTGGTCCTCAGTGTTGTGAGAACGATGACTGGTTAAAATTTTGGTGGTTTCTTGTTCAGTCCATAGGCCTACATCATGTGGCAAACCGGTGAGCATGTGGCTCTATTAGTATAGGAGATACCTGAAAACATATCACACTTTTCATCATAGTGCTTTTACCAATGCATAAAATGCATGGAGAAGTCATTTCGAATGACTGGTCCTCAGTGTTGTGAGAACGACGACTGGTTAAAATTTTTGGTGGTTTCTTGTTCAGTCCATAGGCCTACATCATGTGGCAAACCGGTGAGAATGTGGCTCTATTAGTATAGGAGATACCTGAAAACATATCACACTTTTCATCATAGTGCTTTTACCAATGCATAAAATGCATGGAGAAGTCATTTCGAATGACTGGTCCTCAGTGTTGTGAGAACGATGACTGGTTAAAATTTTTGGTGGTTTCTTTGTTCAGTCCATAGGCCTACATCATGTGGCAAACCGGTGAGAATGTGGCTCTATTAGTATAGGAGATACCTGAAAACATATCACACTTTTCATCATAGTGCTTTTACCAATGCATAAAATGCATGGAGAAGTCATTTCGAATGACTGGTCCACAGTGTTGTGAGAACGATGACTGGTTAAAATTTTTGGTGGTTTCTTGTTCAGTCCATAGGCCTACATCATGTGGCAAACCGGTGAGCATGTGGCTCTATTAGTATAGGAGATACCTGAAAACATATCACACTTTTCATCATAGTGCTTTTACCAATGCATAAAATGCATGGAGAAGTCATTTCGAATGACTGGTCCTCAGTGTTGTGAGAACGATGACTGGTTAAAATTTTTGGTGGTTTCTTGTTCAGTCCATAGGCCTACATCATGTGGCAAACCGGTGAGCATGTGGCTCTATTAGTATAGGAGATACCTGAAAACATATCACACTTTTCATCATAGTGCTTTTACCAATGCAGAAAATGCATGGAGAAGTCATTTCGAATGACTGGTCCTCAGTGTTGTGAGAACGATGACTGGTTAAAATTTTTGGTGGTTTCTTGTTCAGTCCATAGGCCTACATCATGTGGCAAACCGGTGAGCATGTGGCTCTATTAGTATAGGAGATACCTGAAAACATATCACACTTTTCATCATAGTGCTTTTACCAATGCATAAAATGCATGGAGAAGTCATTTCGAATGACTGGTCCTCAGTGTTGTGAGAACGATGACTGGTTAAAATTTTTGGTGGTTTCTTGTTCAGTCCATAGGCCTACATCATGTGGCAAACCGGTGAGCATGTGGTTCTATTAGTATAGGAGATACCTGAAAACATATCACACTTTTCATCATAGTGCTTTTACCAATGCATAAAATGCATGGAGAAGTCATTTCGAATGACTGGTCCTCAGTGTTGTGAGAACGATGACTGGTTAAAATTTTGGTGGTTTCTTGTTCAGTCCATAGGCCTACATCATGTGGCAAACCGGTGAGCATGTGGCTCTATTAGTATAGAAGATAACTGAAAACATAGTAACATAGTAACATAGTAACATAGTTAGTAAGGCCGAAAAAAGACATTTGTCCATCCAGTTCAGCCTATATTCCATCATAATAAATACCCAGATCTACGTCCTTCTACAGAACCTAATAATTGTATGATACAATATTGTTCTGCTCCAGGAAGATATCCAGGCCTCTCTTGAACCCCTCGACTGAGTTTGCCATCACCACCTCCTCAGGCAAGCAATTCCAGATTCTCACTGCCCTAACAGTAAAGAATCCTCTTCTATGTTGGTGGAAAAACCTTCTCTCCTCCAGACGCAAAGTATGCCCCCTTGTGCCCGTCACCTTCCTTGGTATAAACAGATCCTCAGCGAGATATTTGTATTGTCCCCTTATATACTTATACATGGTTATTAGATCGCCCCTCAGTCGTCTTTTTTCTAGACTAAATAATCCTAATTTCGCTAATCTATCTGGGTATTGTAGTTCTCCCATTCCCTTTATTAATTTTGTTGCCCTCCTTTGTACTCTCTCTAGTTCCATTATATCCTTCCTGAGCACCGGTGCCCAAAACTGGACACAGTACTCCATGTGCGGTCTAACTAGGGATTTGTACAGAGGCAGTATAATGCTCTCATCATGTGTATCCAGACCTCTTTTAATGCACCCCATGATCCTGTTTGCCTTGGCAGCTGCTGCCTGGCACTGGCTGCTCCAGGTAAGTTTATCATTAACTAGGATCCCCAAGTCCTTCTCCCTGTCAGATTTACCCAGTGGTTTCCCGTTCAGTGTGTAATGGTGATATTGATTCCCTCTTCCCATGTGTATAACCTTACATTTATCATTGTTAAACCTCATCTGCCACCTTTCAGCCCAAGTTTCCAACTTATCCAGATCCATCTGTAGCAGAATACTATCTTCTCTTGTATTAACTGCTTTACATAGTTTTGTATGATCTGCAAATATCGATATTTTACTGTGTAAACCTTCTACCAGATCATTAATGAATATGTTGAAGAGAACAGGTCCCAATACTGACCCCTGCGGTACCCCACTGGTCACAGCGACCCAGTTAGAGGCTATACCATTTATAACCACCCTCTGCTTTCTATCACTTAGCCAGTTACTAACCCATTTACACACATTTTCCCCCAGACCAAGCATTCTCATTTTGTGTACCAACCTCTTGTGCGGCACGGTATCAAACGCTTTGGAAAAATCGAGATATACCACGTCCAATGACTCACCGTGGTCCAGCCTATAGCTTACCTCTTCATAAAAACTGATTAGATTGGTTTGACAGGAGCGATTTCTCATAAACCCATGCTGATATGGAGTTAAACAGTTATTCTCATTGAGATAATCCAGAATAACATCCCTCAGAAACCCTTCAAATATTTTACCAACAATAGAGGTTAGACTTACTGGCCTATAATTTCCAGGTTCACTTTTAGAGCCCTTTTTGAATATTGGCACCACATTTGCTATGCGCCAGTCCTGCGGAACAGACCCTGTCGCTATAGAGTCACTAAAAATAAGAAATAATGGTTTATCTATTACATTACTTAGTTCTCTTAGTACTCGTGGGTGTATGCCATCCGGACCCGGAGATTTATCTATTTTAATCTTATTTAGCCGGTTTCGCACCTCTTCTTGGGTTAGATTGGTGACCCTTAATATAGGGTTTTCATTGTTTCTTGGGATTTCACCTAGCATTTCATTTTCCACACACATATCACACTTTTCATCATAGTGCTTTTACCAATGCATAAAATGCATGGAGAAGTCAATTCGAATGACTGGTCCTCAGTGTTGTGAGAACGATGACTGGTTAAAATTTTTGGTGGTTTCTTGTTCAGTCCATAGGCCTACATCATGTGGCAAACCGGTGAGCATGTGGCTCTATTAGTATAGGAGATACCTGAAAACATATCACACTTTTCATCATAGTGCTTTTACCAATGCATAAAATGCATGGAGAAGTCATTTCGAATGACTGGTCCTCAGTGTTGTGAGAACGATGACTGGTTAAAATTTTGGTGGTTTCTTGTTCAGTCCATAGGCCTACATCATGTGGCAAACCGGTGAGCATGTGGCTCTATTAGTATAGGAGATACCTGAAAACATATCACACTTTTCATCATAGTGCTTTTACCAATGCATAAAATGCATGGAGAAGTCATTTCGAATGACTGGTCCTCAGTGTTGTGAGAACGATGACTGGTTAATATTTTTGGTGGTTTCTTGTTCAGTCCATAGGCCTACATCACGTGGCAAACCGGTGAGCATGTGGCTCTATTAGTATAGGAGATACCTGAAAACATATCACACTTTTCATCATAGTGCTTTTACCAATGCATAAAATGCATGGAGAAGTCATTTCGAATGACTGGTCCTCAGTGTTGTGAGAACGATGACTGGTTAAAATTTTTGGTGGTTTCTTGTTCAGTCCATATGCCTACATCATGTGGCAAACCGGTGAGCATGTGGCTCTATTAGTATAGGAGATACCTGAAAACATATCACACTTTTCATCATAGTGCTTTTACCAATGCATAAAATGCATGGAGAAGTCATTTCGAATGACTGGTCCTCAGTGTTGTGAGAACGATGACTGGTTAAAATTTTTGGTGGTTTCTTGTTCAGTCCATAGGCCTACATCATGTGGCAAACCGGTGAGCATGTGGCTCTATTAGTATAGGAGATACCTGAAAACATATCACACTTTTCATCATAGTGCTTTTACCAATGCATAAAATGCATGGAGAAGTCAATTCGAATGACTGGTCCTCAGTGTTGTGAGAACGATGACTGGTTAAAATTTTTGGTGGTTTCTTGTTCAGTCCATAGGCCTACATCATGTGGCAAACCGGTGAGCATGTGGCTCTATTAGTATAGGAGATACCTGAAAACATATCACACTTTTCATCATAGTGCTTTTACCAATGCATAAAATGCATGGAGAAGTCATTTCGAATGACTGGTCCTCAGTGTTGTGAGAACGATTACTGGTTAAAATTTTGGTGGTTTCTTGTTCAGTCCATAGGCCTACATCATGTGGCAAACCGGTGAGCATGTGGCTCTATTAGTATAGGAGATACCTGAAAACATATCACACTTTTCATCATAGTGCTTTTACCAATGCATAAAATGCATGGAGAAGTCAATTCGAATGACTGGTCCTCAGTGTTGTGAGAACGATGACTGGTTAAAATTTTTGGTGGTTTCTTGTTCAGTCCATAGGCCTACATCATGTGGCAAACCGGTGAGCATGTGGCTCTGTTAGTATAGGAGATACCTGAAAACATATCACACTTTTCATCATAGTGCTTTTACCAATGCATAAAATGCATGGAGAAGTCATTTCGAATGACTGGTCCTCAGTGTTGTGAGAACGATGACTGGTTAAAATTTTTGGTGGTTTCTTGTTCAGTCCATAGGCCTACATCATGTGGCAAACCGGTGAGCATGTGGCTCTATTAGTATAGGAGATACCTGAAAACATATCACACTTTTCATCATAGTGCTTTTACCAATGCATAAAATGCATGGAGAAGTCATTTCGAATGACTGGTCCTCAGTGTTGTGAGAACGATGACTGGTTAAAATTTTTGGTGGTTTCTTGTTCAGTCCATAGGCCTACATCATGTGGCAAACCGGTGAGCATGTGGCTCTATTAGTATAGGAGATACCTGAAAACATATCACACTTTTCATCATAGTGCTTTTACCAATGCATAAAATGCATGGAGAAGTCATTTCGAATGACTGGTCCTCAGTGTTGTGAGAACGATGACTGGTTAAAATTTTTGGTGGTTTCTTGTTCAGTCCATAGGCCTACATCATGTGGCAAACCGGTGAACATGTGGCTCTATTAGTATAGGAGATACCTGAAAACATCACACTTTTCATCATAGTGCTTTTACCAATGCATAAAATGCATGGAGAAGTCATTTCGAATGACTGGTCCTCAGTGTTGTGAGAACGATGACTGGTTAAAATTTTTGGTGGTTTCTTGTTCAGTCCATAGGCCTACATCATGTGGCAAACCGGTGAGCATGTGGCTCTATTAGTATAGGAGATACCTGAAAACATATCACACTTTTCATCATAGTGCTTTTACCAATGCATAAAATGCATGGAGAAGTCATTTCGAATGACTGGTCCTCAGTGTTGTGAGAACGATGACTGGTTAAAATTTTTGGTGGTTTCTTGTTCAGTCCATAGGCCTACATCATGTGGCAAACCGGTGAGCATGTGGCTCTATTAGTATAGGAGATACCTGAAAACATATCACACTTTTCATCATAGTGCTTTTACCAATGCATAAAATGCATGGAGAAGTCATTTCGAATGACTAGTCCTCAGTGTTGTGAGAACGATGACTGGTTAAAATTGTTGGTGGTTTCTTGTTCAGTCCATAGGCCTACATCATGTGGCAAACCGGTGAGCATGTGGCTCTATTAGTATAGGAGATACCTGAAAGCATATCACACTTTTCATCATAGTGCTTTTACCAATGCATAAAATGCATGGAGAAGTGATTTCGAATGACTGGTCCTCAGTGTTGTGAGAACGATGACTGGTTAAAATTTTTGGTGGTTTCTTGTTCAGTCCATAGGCCTACATCATGTGGCAAACCGTTGAGCATGTGGCTCTATTAGTATAGGAGATACCTGAAAACATATCACACTTTTCATCATAGTGCTTTTACCAATGCATAAAATGCATGGAGAAGTCATTTCGAATGACTGGTCCTCAGTGTTGTGAGAACGATGACTGGTTAAAATTTTTGGTGGTTTCTTGTTCAGTCCATAGGCCTACATCATGTGGCAAACCGGTGAGCATGTGGCTCTATTAGTATAGGAGATACCTGAAAACATATCACACTTTTCATCATAGTGCTTTTACCAATGCATAAAATGCATGGAGAAGTCATTTCGAATGACTGGTCCTCAGTGTTGTGAGAACGATGACTGGTTAAAATTTTTGGTGGTTTCTTGTTCAGTCCATAGACCTACATCATGTGGCAAACCGGTGAGCATGTGGCTCTATTAGTATAGGAGATACCTGAAAACATATCACACTTTTCATCATAGTGCTTTTACCAATGCATAAAATGCATGGAGAAGTCATTTCGAATGACTGGTCCTCAGTGTTGTGAGAACGATGACTGGTTAAAATTTTTGGTGGTTTCTTGTTCAGTCCATGGGCCTACATCATGTGGCAAACCGGTGAGCATGTGGCTCTATTAGTATAGGAGATACCTGAAAACATATCACACTTTTCATCATAGTGCTTTTACCAATGCATAAAATGCATGGAGAAGTCATTTCGAATGACTGGTCCTCAGTGTTGTGAGAACGATGACTGGTTAAAATTTTTGGTGGTTTCTTGTTCAGTCCATAGGCCTACATCATGTGGCAAACCGGTGAGCATGTGGCTCTATTAGTATAGGAGATACCTGAAAACATATCACACTTTTCATCATAGTGCTTTTACCAATGCATAAAATGCATGGAGAAGTCATTTCGAATGACTGGTCCTCAGTGTTGTGAGAACGATGACTGGTTAAAATTTTTGGTGGTTTCTTGTTCAGTCCATAGGCCTACATCATGTGGCAAACCGGTGAGCATGTGGCTCTATTAGTATAGGAGATACCTGAAAACATATCACACTTTTCATCATAGTGCTTTTACCAATGCATAAAATGCATGGAGAAGTCATTTCGAATGACTGGTCCTCAGTGTTGTGAGAACGATGACTGGTTAAAATTTTTGGTGGTTTCTTGTTCAGTCCATAGGCCTACATCATGTGGCAAACCGGTGAGCATGTGGCTCTATTAGTATAGGAGATACCTGAAAACATATCACACTTTTCATCATAGTGCTTTTACCAATGCATAAAATGCATGGAGAAGTCATTTCGAATGACTGGACCTCAGTGTTGTGAGAACGATGACTGGTTAAAATTTTTGGTGGTTTCTTGTTCAGTCCATAGGCCTACATCATGTGGCAAACCGGTGAGCATGTGGCTCTATTAGTATAGGAGATACCTGAAAACATATCACACTTTTCATCATAGTGCTTTTACCAATGCATAAAATGCATGGAGAACTCATTTCGAATGACTGGTCCTCAGTGTTGTGAGAACGATTACTGGTTAAAATTTTTCGTGGTTTCTTGTTCAGTCCATAGGCCTACATCATGTGGCAAACCGGTGAGCATGTGGCTCTATTAGTATAGGAGATACCTGAAAACATATCACACTTTTCATCATCGTGCTTTTACCAATGCATAAAATGCATGGAGAAGTCATTTCGAATGACTGGTCCTCAGTGTTGTGAGAACGATGACTGGTTAAAATTTTTCGTGGTTTCTTGTTCAGTCCATAGGCCTACATCATGTGGCAAACCGGTGAGCATGTGGCTCTATTAGTATAGGAGATACCTGAAAACATATCACACTTTTCATCATAGTGCTTTTACCAATGCAGAAAATGCATGGAGAAGTCATTTCGAATGACTGGTCCTCAGTGTTGTGAGAACGATGACTGGTTAAAATTTTTGGTGGTTTCTTGTTCAGTCCATAGGCCTACATCATGTGGCAAACCGGTGAGCATGTGGCTCTATTAGTATAGGAGATACATGAAAACATATCACACTTTTCATCATAGTGCTTTTACCAATGCATAAAATGCATGGAGAAGTCATTTCGAATGACTGGTCCTCAGTGTTGTGAGAACAATGACTGGTTAAAATTTTTGGTGGTTTCTTGTTCAGTCCATAGGCCTACATCATGTGGCAAACCGGTGAGCATGTGGCTCTATTAGTATAGGAGATACCTGAAAACATATCACACTTTTCATCATAGTGCTTTTACCAATGCATAAAATGCATGGAGAAGTCAATTCGAATGACTGGTCCTCAGTGTTGTGAGAACGATGACTGGTTAAAATTTTTGGTGGTTTCTTGTTCAGTCCATGGGCCTACATCATGTGGCAAACCGGTGAGCATGTAACTCTATTATTATAGGAGATACCTGAAAACATATCACACTTTTCATCATAGTGCTTTTACCAATGCATAAAATGCATGGAGAAGTCATTTCGAATGACTGGTCCTCAGTGTTGTGAGAACGATGACTGGTTAAAATTTTTGGTGGTTTCTTGTTCAGTCCATGGGCCTACATCATGTGGCAAACCGGTGAGCATGTGGCTCTATTAGTATAGGAGATACCTGAAAACATATCACACTTTTCATCATAGTGCTTTTACCAATGCATAAAATGCATGGAGAACTCATTTCGAATGACTGGTCCTCAGTGTTGTGAGAACGATGACTGGTTAAAATTTTTCGTGGTTTCTTGTTCAGTCCATAGGCCTACATCATGTGGCAAACCGGTGAGCATGTGGCTCTATTAGTATAGGAGATACCTGAAAACATATCACACTTTTCATCATAGTGCTTTTACCAATGCATAAAATGCATGGAGAAGTCATTTCGAATGACTGGTCCTCAGTGTTGTGAGAACGATGACTGGTTAAAATTTTTGGTGGTTTCTTGTTCAGTCCATAGGCCTACATCATATGGCAAACCGGTGAGCATGTGGCTCTATTAGTATAGGAGATACCTGAAAACATATCACACTTTTCATCATAGTGCTTTTACCAATGCATAAAATGCATGGAGAAGTCATTTCGAATGACTGGTCCTCAGTGTTGTGAGAACGATGACTGGTTAAAATTTTTGGTGGTTTCTTGTTCAGTCCATAGGCCTACATCATGTGGCAAACCGGTGAGCATGTGGCTCTATTAGTATAGGAGATACCTGAAAACATATCACACTTTTCATCATAGTGCTTTTACCAATGCATAAAATGCATGGAGAAGTCATTTCGAATGACTGGTCCTCAGTGTTGTGAGAACGACGACTGGTTAAAATTTTTGGTGGTTTCTTGTTCAGTCCATAGGCCTACATCATGTGGCAAACCGGTGAGAATGTGGCTCTATTAGTATAGGAGATACCTGAAAACATATCACACTTTTCATCATAGTGCTTTTACCAATGCATAAAATGCATGGAGAAGTCATTTCGAATGACTGGTCCTCAGTGTTGTGAGAACGATGACTGGTTAAAATTTTTGGTGGTTTCTTGTTCAGTCCATAGGCCTACATCATGTGGCAAACCGGTGAGAATGTGGCTCTATTAGTATAGGAGATACCTGAAAACATATCACACTTTTCATCATAGTGCTTTTACCAATGCATAAAATGCATGGAGAAGTCATTTCGAATGACTGGTCCACAGTGTTGTGAGAACGATGACTGGTTAAAATTTTTGGTGGTTTCTTGTTCAGTCCATAGGCCTACATCATGTGGCAAACCGGTGAGCATGTGGCTCTATTAGTATAGGAGATACCTGAAAACATATCACACTTTTCATCATAGTGCTTTTACCAATGCATAAAATGCATGGAGAAGTCATTTCGAATGACTGGTCCTCAGTGTTGTGAGAACGATGACTGGTTAAAATTTTTGGTGGTTTCTTGTTCAGTCCATAGGCCTACATCATGTGGCAAACCGGTGAGCATGTGGCTCTATTAGTATAGGAGATACCTGAAAACATATCACACTTTTCATCATAGTGCTTTTACCAATGCAGAAAATGCATGGAGAAGTCATTTCGAATGACTGGTCCTCAGTGTTGTGAGAACGATGACTGGTTAAAATTTTTGGTGGTTTCTTGTTCAGTCCATAGGCCTACATCATGTGGCAAACCGGTGAGCATGTGGCTCTATTAGTATAGGAGATACCTGAAAACATATCACACTTTTCATCATAGTGCTTTTACCAATGCATAAAATGCATGGAGAAGTCATTTCGAATGACTGGTCCTCAGTGTTGTGAGAACGATGACTGGTTAAAATTTTTGGTGGTTTCTTGTTCAGTCCATAGGCCTACATCATGTGGCAAACCGGTGAGCATGTGGCTCTATTAGTATAGGAGATACCTGAAAACATATCACACTTTTCATCATAGTGCTTTTACCAATGCATAAAATGCATGGAGAAGTCATTTCGAATGACTGGTCCTCAGTGTTGTGAGAACGATGACTGGTTAAAATTTTGGTGGTTTCTTGTTCAGTCCATAGGCCTACATCATGTGGCAAACCGGTGAGCATGTGGCTCTATTAGTATAGGAGATACCTGAAAACATATCACACTTTTCATCATAGTGCTTTTACCAATGCATAAAATGCATGGAGAAGTCATTTCGAATGACTGGACCTCAGTGTTGTGAGAACGATGACTGGTTAAAATTTTTGGTGGTTTCTTGTTCAGTCCATAGGCCTACATCATGTGGCAAACCGGTGAGCATGTGGCTCTATTAGTATAGGAGATACCTGAAAACATATCACACTTTTCATCATAGTGCTTTTACCAATGCATAAAATGCATGGAGAACTCATTTCGAATGACTGGTCCTCAGTGTTGTGAGAACGATTACTGGTTAAAATTTTTCGTGGTTTCTTGTTCAGTCCATAGGCCTACATCATGTGGCAAACCGGTGAGCATGTGGCTCTATTAGTATAGGAGATACCTGAAAACATATCACACTTTTCATCATCGTGCTTTTACCAATGCATAAAATGCATGGAGAAGTCATTTCGAATGACTGGTCCTCAGTGTTGTGAGAACGATGACTGGTTAAAATTTTTCGTGGTTTCTTGTTCAGTCCATAGGCCTACATCATGTGGCAAACCGGTGAGCATGTGGCTCTATTAGTATAGGAGATACCTGAAAACATATCACACTTTTCATCATAGTGCTTTTACCAATGCAGAAAATGCATGGAGAAGTCATTTCGAATGACTGGTCCTCAGTGTTGTGAGAACGATGACTGGTTAAAATTTTTGGTGGTTTCTTGTTCAGTCCATAGGCCTACATCATGTGGCAAACCGGTGAGCATGTGGCTCTATTAGTATAGGAGATACCTGAAAACATATCACACTTTTCATCATAGTGCTTTTACCAATGCATAAAATGCATGGAGAAGTCATTTCGAATGACTGGTCCTCAGTGTTGTGAGAACAATGACTGGTTAAAATTTTTGGTGGTTTCTTGTTCAGTCCATAGGCCTACATCATGTGGCAAACCGGTGAGCATGTGGCTCTATTAGTATAGGAGATACCTGAAAACATATCACACTTTTCATCATAGTGCTTTTACCAATGCATAAAATGCATGGAGAAGTCAATTCGAATGACTGGTCCTCAGTGTTGTGAGAACGATGACTGGTTAAAATTTTTGGTGGTTTCTTGTTCAGTCCATGGGCCTACATCATGTGGCAAACCGGTGAGCATGTAACTCTATTATTATAGGAGATACCTGAAAACATATCACACTTTTCATCATAGTGCTTTTACCAATGCATAAAATGCATGGAGAAGTCATTTCGAATGACTGGTCCTCAGTGTTGTGAGAACGATGACTGGTTAAAATTTTTGGTGGTTTCTTGTTCAGTCCATGGGCCTACATCATGTGGCAAACCGGTGAGCATGTGGCTCTATTAGTATAGGAGATACCTGAAAACATATCACACTTTTCATCATAGTGCTTTTACCAATGCATAAAATGCATGGAGAACTCATTTCGAATGACTGGTCCTCAGTGTTGTGAGAACGATGACTGGTTAAAATTTTTCGTGGTTTCTTGTTCAGTCCATAGGCCTACATCATGTGGCAAACCGGTGAGCATGTGGCTCTATTAGTATAGGAGATACCTGAAAACATATCACACTTTTCATCATAGTGCTTTTACCAATGCATAAAATGCATGGAGAAGTCATTTCGAATGACTGGTCCTCAGTGTTGTGAGAACGATGACTGGTTAAAATTTTTGGTGGTTTCTTGTTCAGTCCATAGGCCTACATCATATGGCAAACCGGTGAGCATGTGGCTCTATTAGTATAGGAGATACCTGAAAACATATCACACTTTTCATCATAGTGCTTTTACCAATGCATAAAATGCATGGAGAAGTCATTTCGAATGACTGGTCCTCAGTGTTGTGAGAACGATGACTGGTTAAAATTTTTGGTGGTTTCTTGTTCAGTCCATAGGCCTACATCATGTGGCAAACCGGTGAGCATGTGGCTCTATTAGTATAGGAGATACCTGAAAACATATCACACTTTTCATCATAGTGCTTTTACCAATGCATAAAATGCATGGAGAAGTCATTTCGAATGACTGGTCCTCAGTGTTGTGAGAACGACGACTGGTTAAAATTTTTGGTGGTTTCTTGTTCAGTCCATAGGCCTACATCATGTGGCAAACCGGTGAGAATGTGGCTCTATTAGTATAGGAGATACCTGAAAACATATCACACTTTTCATCATAGTGCTTTTACCAATGCATAAAATGCATGGAGAAGTCATTTCGAATGACTGGTCCTCAGTGTTGTGAGAACGATGACTGGTTAAAATTTTTGGTGGTTTCTTGTTCAGTCCATAGGCCTACATCATGTGGCAAACCGGTGAGAATGTGGCTCTATTAGTATAGGAGATACCTGAAAACATATCACACTTTTCATCATAGTGCTTTTACCAATGCATAAAATGCATGGAGAAGTCATTTCGAATGACTGGTCCTCAGTGTTGTGAGAACGATGACTGGTTAAAATTTTTGGTGGTTTCTTGTTCAGTCCATAGGCCTACATCATGTGGCAAACCGGTGAGCATGTGGCTCTATTAGTATAGGAGATACCTGAAAACATATCACACTTTTCATCATAGTGCTTTTACCAATGCATAAAATGCATGGAGAAGTCATTTCGAATGACTGGTCCTCAGTGTTGTGAGAACGATGACTGGTTAAAATTTTTGGTGGTTTCTTGTTCAGTCCATAGGCCTACATCATGTGGCAAACCGGTGAGCATGTGGCTCTATTAGTATAGGAGATACCTGAAAACATATCACACTTTTCATCATAGTGCTTTTACCAATGCAGAAAATGCATGGAGAAGTCATTTCGAATGACTGGTCCTCAGTGTTGTGAGAACGATGACTGGTTAAAATTTTTGGTGGTTTCTTGTTCAGTCCATAGGCCTACATCATGTGGCAAACCGGTGAGCATGTGGCTCTATTAGTATAGGAGATACCTGAAAACATATCACACTTTTCATCATAGTGCTTTTACCAATGCATAAAATGCATGGAGAAGTCATTTCGAATGACTGGTCCTCAGTGTTGTGAGAACGATGACTGGTTAAAATTTTTGGTGGTTTCTTGTTCAGTCCATAGGCCTACATCATGTGGCAAACCGGTGAGCATGTGGCTCTATTAGCATAGGAGATACCTGAAAAGATATCACACTTTTCATCATAGTGCTTTTACCAAAGCATAAAATGCATGGAGAAGTCATTTCGAATGACTGGTCCTCAGTGTTGTGAGAACGATGACTGGTTAAAATTTTTGGTGGTTTCTTGTTCAGTCCATAGGCCTACATCATGTGGCAAACCGGTGAGCATGTGGCTCTATTAGTATAGGAGATACCTGAAAACATATCACACTTTTCATCATAGTGCTTTTACCAATGCATAAAATGCATGGAGAAGTCATTTCGAATGACTGGTCCTCAGTGTTGTGAGAACGATGACTGGTTAAAATTTTTGGTGGTTTCTTGTTCAGTCCATAGGCCTACATCATGTGGCAAACCGGTGAGCATGTGGCTCTATTAGTATAGGAGATACCTGAAAACATATCACACTTTTCATCATAGTGCTTTTACCAATGCATAAAATGCATGGAGAAGTCATTTCGAATGACTGGTCCTCAGTGTTGTGAGAACGATGACTGGTTAAAATTTTTGGTGGTTTCTTGTTCAGTCCATAGGCCTACATCATGTGGCAAACCGGTGAGCATGTGGCTCTATTAGTATAGGAGATACCTGAAAACATATCACACTTTTCATCATAGTGCTTTTACCAATGCATAAAATGCATGGAGAAGTCATTTCGAATGACTGGTCCTCAGTGTTGTGAGAACGATGACTGGTTAAAATTTTTGGTGGTTTCTTGTTCAGTCCATAGGCCTACATCATGTGGCAAACCGGTGAGCATGTGGCTCTATTAGTATAGGAGATACCTGAAAACATATCACACTTTTCATCATAGTGCTTTTACCAATGCATAAAATGCATGGAGAAGTCATTTCGAATGACTGGTCCTCAGTGTTGTGAGAACGATGACTGGTTAAAATTTTTGGTGGTTTCTTGTTCAGTCCATAGGCCTACATCATGTGGCAAACCGGTGAGCATGTGGCTCTATTAGTATAGGAGATACCTGAAAACATATCACACTTTTCATCATAGTGCTTTTACCAATGCATAAAATGCATGGTGAAGTCATTTCGAATGACTGGTCCTCAGTGTTGTGAGAACGATGACTGGTTAAAATTTTTGGTGGTTTCTTGTTCAGTCCATAGGCCTACATCATGTGGCAAACCGGTGAGCATGTGGCTCTATTAGTATAGGAGATACCTGAAAACATATCACACTTTTCATCATAGTGCTTTTACCAATGCATAAAATGCATGGAGAAGTCATTTCGAATGACTGGTCCTCAGTGTTGTGAGAACGATGACTGGTTAAAATTTTTGGTGGTTTCTTGTTCAGTCCATAGGCCTACATCATATGGCAAACCGGTGAGCATGTGGCTCTATTAGTATAGGAGATACCTGAAAACATATCACACTTTTCATCATAGTGCTTTTACCAATGCATAAAATGCATGGAGAAGTCATTTCGAATGACTGGTCCTCAGTATTGTGAGAACGATGACTGGTTAAAATTTTGGTGGTTTCTTGTTCAGTCCATAGGCCTACATCATGTGGCAAACCGGTGAGCATGTGGCTCTATTAGTATAGGAGATACCTGAAAACATATCACACTTTTCATCATAGTGCTTTTACCAATGCATAAAATGCATGGAGAAGTCAATTCGAATGACTGGTCCTCAGTGTTGTGAGAACGATGACTGGTTAAAATTTTTGGTGGTTTCTTGTTCAGTCCATGGGCCTACATCATGTGGCAAACCGGTGAGCATGTGACTCTATTATTATAGGAGATACCTGAAAACATATCACACTTTTCATCATAGTGCTTTTACCAATGCATAAAATGCATGGAGAAGTCATTTCGAATGACTGGTCCTCAGTGTTGTGAGAACGATGACTGGTTAAAATTTTTGGTGGTTTCTTGTTCAGTCCATGGGCCTACATCATGTGGCAAACCGGTGAGCATGTGGCTCTATTAGTATAGGAGATACCTGAAAACATATCACACTTTTCATCATAGTGCTTTTACCAATGCATAAAATGCATGGAGAAGTCATTTCGAATGACTGGTCCTCAGTGTTGTGAGAACGATGACTGGTTAAAATTTTTGGTGGTTTCTTGTTCAGTCCATAGGCCTACATCATGTGGCAAACCGGTGAGCATGTGGCTCTATTAGTATAGGAGATACCTGAAAACATATCACACTTTTCATCATAGTGCTTTTACCAATGCATAAAATGCATGGAGAAGTCATTTCGAATGACTGGTCCTCAGTGTTGTGAGAACGATGACTGGTTAAAATTTTTGGTGGTTTCTTGTTCAGTCCATAGGCCTACATCATATGGCAAACCGGTGAGCATGTGGCTCTATTAGTATAGGAGATACCTGAAAACATATCACACTTTTCATCATAGTGCTTTTACCAATGCATAAAATGCATGGAGAAGTCATTTCGAATGACTGGTCCTCAGTGTTGTGAGAACGATGACTGGTTAAAATTTTGGTGGTTTCTTGTTCAGTCCATAGGCCTACATCATGTGGCAAACCGGTGAGCATGTGGCTCTATTAGTATAGGAGATACCTGAAAACATATCACACTTTTCATCATAGTGCTTTTACCAATGCATAAAATGCATGGAGAAGTCAATTCGAATGACTGGTCCTCAGTGTTGTGAGAACGATGACTGGTTAAAATTTTTGGTGGTTTCTTGTTCAGTCCATGGGCCTACATCATGTGGCAAACCGGTGAGCATGTGACTCTATTATTATAGGAGATACCTGAAAACATATCACACTTTTCATCATAGTGCTTTTACCAATGCATAAAATGCATGGAGAAGTCATTTCGAATGACTGGTCCTCAGTGTTGTGAGAACGATGACTGGTTAAAATTTTGGTGGTTTCTTGTTCAGTCCATAGGCCTACATCATGTGGCAAACCGGTGAGCATGTGGCTCTATTAGTATAGGAGATACCTGAAAACATATCACACTTTTCATCATAGTGCTTTTACCAATGCATAAAATGCATGGAGAAGTCAATTCGAATGACTGGTCCTCAGTGTTGTGAGAACGATGACTGGTTAAAATTTTTGGTGGTTTCTTGTTCAGTCCATGGGCCTACATCATGTGGCAAACCGGTGAGCATGTGACTCTATTATTATAGGAGATACCTGAAAACATATCACACTTTTCATCATAGTGCTTTTACCAATGCATAAAATGCATGGAGAAGTCATTTCGAATGACTGGTCCTCAGTGTTGTGAGAACGATGACTGGTTAAAATTTTTGGTGGTTTCTTGTTCAGTCCATAGGCCTACATCATGTGGCAAACCGGTGAGCATGTGGCTCTATTAGTATAGGAGATACCTGAAAACATATCACACTTTTCATCATTGTGCTTTTACCAATGCATAAAATGCATGGAGAAGTCATTTCGAATGACTGGTCCTCAGTGTTGTGAGAACGATGACTGGTTAAAATTTTTGGTGGTTTCTTGTTCAGTCCATAGGCCTACATCATGTGGCAAACCGGTGAGCATGTGGCTCTATTAGTATAGGAGATACCTGAAAACATATCACACTTTTCATCATAGTGCTTTTACCAATGCATAAAATGCATGGAGAAGTCATTTCGAATGACTGGTCCTCAGTGTTGTGAGAACGATGACTGGTTAAAATTTTTGGTGGTTTCTTGTTCAGTCCATAGGCCTACATCATGTGGCAAACCGGTGAGCATGTGGCTTTATTAGTATAGGAGATACCTGAAAACATATCACACTTTTCATCATAGTGCTTTTACCAATGCATAAAATGCATGGAGAAGTCATTTCGAATGACTGGTCCTCAGTGTTGTGAGAACGACGACTGGTTAAAATTTTTGGTGGTTTCTTGTTCAGTCCATAGGCCTACATCATGTGGCAAACCGGTGAGAATGTGGCTCTATTAGTATAGGAGATACCTGAAAACATATCACACTTTTCATCATAGTGCTTTTACCAATGCATAAAATGCATGGAGAAGTCATTTCGAATGACTGGTCCTCAGTGTTGTGAGAACGATGACTGGTTAAAATTTTTGGTGGTTTCTTGTTCAGTCCATAGGCCTACATCATGTGGCAAACCGGTGAGCATGTGGCTCTATTAGTATAGGAGATACCTGAAAACATATCACACTTTTCATCATAGTGCTTTTACCAATGCATAAAATGCATGGAGAAGTCATTTCGAATGACTGGTCCTCAGTGTTGTGAGAACGATGACTGGTTAAAATTTTTGGTGGTTTCTTGTTCAGTCCATAGGCCTACATCATGTGGCAAACCAGTGAGCATGTGGCTCTATTAGCATAGGAGATACCTGAAAAGATATCACACTTTTCATCATAGTGCTTTTACCAAAGCATAAAATGCATGGAGAAGTCATTTCGAATGACTGGTCCTCAGTGTTGTGAGAACGATGACTGGTTAAAATTTTTGGTGGTTTCTTGTTCAGTCCATAGGCCTACATCATGTGGCAAACCGGTGAGCATGTGGCTCTATTAGTATAGGAGATACCTGAAAACATATCACACTTTTCATCATAGTGCTTTTACCAATGCATAAAATGCATGGAGAAGTCATTTCGAATGACTGGTCCTCAGTGTTGTGAGAACGATGACTGGTTAAAATTTTTGGTGGTTTCTTGTTCAGTCCATAGGCCTACATCATGTGGCAAACCGGTGAGCATGTGGCTCTATTAGTATAGGAGATACCTGAAAACATATCACACTTTTCATCATAGTGCTTTTACCAATGCATAAAATGCATGGAGAAGTCATTTCGAATGACTGGTCCTCAGTGTTGTGAGAACGATGACTGGTTAAAATTTTTGGTGGTTTCTTGTTCAGTCCATAGGCCTACATCATGTGGCAAACCGGTGAGCATGTGGCTCTATTAGTATAGGAGATACCTGAAAACATATCACACTTTTCATCATAGTGCTTTTACCAATGCATAAAATGCATGGAGAAGTCATTTCGAATGACTGGTCCTCAGTGTTGTGAGAACGATGACTGGTTAAAATTTTTGGTGGTTTCTTGTTCAGTCCATAGGCCTACATCATGTGGCAAACCGGTGAGCATGTGGCTCTATTAGTATAGGAGATACCTGAAAACATATCACACTTTTCATCATAGTGCTTTTACCAATGCATAAAATGCATGGAGAAGTCATTTCGAATGACTGGTCCTCAGTGTTGTGAGAACGATGACTGGTTAAAATTTTTGGTGGTTTCTTGTTCAGTCCATAGGCCTACATCATGTGGCAAACCGGTGAGCATGTGGCTCTATTAGTATAGGAGATACCTGAAAACATATCACACTTTTCATCATAGTGCTTTTACCAATGCATAAAATGCATGGTGAAGTCATTTCGAATGACTGGTCCTCAGTGTTGTGAGAACGATGACTGGTTAAAATTTTTGGTGGTTTCTTGTTCAGTCCATAGGCCTACATCATGTGGCAAACCGGTGAGCATGTGGCTCTATTAGTATAGGAGATACCTGAAAACATATCACACTTTTCATCATAGTGCTTTTACCAATGCATAAAATGCATGGAGAAGTCATTTCGAATGACTGGTCCTCAGTGTTGTGAGAACGATGACTGGTTAAAATTTTTGGTGGTTTCTTGTTCAGTCCATAGGCCTACATCATGTGGCAAACCGGTGAGCATGTGGCTCTATTAGTGTAGGAGATACCTGAAAACATATCACACTTTTCATCATAGTGCTTTTACCAATGCATAAAATGCATGGAGAAGTCATTTCGAATGACTGGTCCTCAGTGTTGTGAGAACGATGACTGGTTAAAATTTTTGGTGGTTTCTTGTTCAGTCCATAGGCCTACATCATGTGGCAAACCGGTGAGCATGTGGCTCTATTAGTATAGGAGATACCTGAAAGCATATCACACTTTTCATCATAGTGCTTTTACCAATGCATAAAATGCATGGAGAAGTAATTTCGAATGACTGGTCCTCAGTGTTGTGAGAACGATGACTGGTTAAAATTTTTGGTGGTTTCTTGTTCAGTCCATAGGCCTACATCATGTGGCAAACCGGTGAGCATGTGGCTCTATTAGTATAGGAGATACCTGAAAACATATCACACTTTTCATCATAGTGCTTTTACCAATGCATAAAATGCATGGAGAAGTCATTTCGAATGACTGGTCCTCAGTGTTGTGAGAACGATGACTGGTTAAAATTTTTGGTGGTTTCTCGTTCAGTCCATAGGCCTACATCATGTGGCAAACCGGTGAGCATGTGGCTCTATTAGTATAGGAGATACCTGAAAACATATCACACTTTTCATCATAGTGCTTTTACCAATGCATAAAATGCATGGAGAAGTCAATTCGAATGACTGGTCCTCAGTGTTGTGAGAACGATGACTGGTTAAAATTTTTGGTGGTTTCTTGTTCAGTCCATGGGCCTACATCATGTGGCAAAACCGGTGAGCATGTGACTCTATTAGTATAGGAGATACCTGAAAACATATCACACTTTTCATCATAGTGCTTTTACCAATGCATAAAATGCATGGAGAAGTCATTTCGAATGACTGGTCCTCAGTGTTGTGAGAACGATGACTGGTTAAAATTTTTGGTGGTTTCTTGTTCAGTCCATGGGCCTACATCATGTGGCAAACCGGTGAGCATGTGGCTCTATTAGTATAGGAGATACCTGAAAACATATCACACTTTACATCATAGTGCTTTTACCAATGCATAAAATGCATGGAGAAGTCATTTCGAATGACTGGTCCTCAGTGTTGTGAGAACGATGACTGGTTAAAATTTTTGGTGGTTTCTTGTTCAGTCCATAGGCCTACATCATGTGGCAAACCGGTGAGCATGTGGCTCTATTAGTATAGGAGATACCTGAAAACATATCACACTTTTCATCATAGTGCTTTTACCAATGCATAAAATGCATGGAGAAGTCATTTCGAATGACTGGTCCTCAGTGTTGTGAGAACGATGACTGGTTAAAATTTTTGGTGGTTTCTTGTTCAGTCCATAGGCCTACATCATGTGGCAAACCGGTGAGCATGTGGCTCTATTAGTATAGGAGATACCTGAAAACATATCACACTTTTCATCATAGTGCTTTTACCAATGCATAAAATGCATGGAGAAGTCATTTCGAATGACTGGTCCTCAGTGTTGTGAGAACGATGACTGGTTAAAATTTTTGGTGGTTTCTTGTTCAGTCCATAGGCCTACATCATGTGGCAAACCGGTGAGCATAAGGCTCTATTAGTATAGGAGATACCTGAAAACATATCACACTTTTCATCATAGTGCTTTTACCAATGCATAAAATGCATGGAGAAGTCATTTCGAATGACTGGTCCTCAGTGTTGTGAGAACGATGACTGGTTAAAATTTTTGGTGGTTTCTTGTTCAGTCCATAGGTCTACATCATGTGGCAAACCGGTGAGCATGTGGCTCTATTAGTATAGGAGATACCTGAAAACATATCACACTTTTCATCATAGTGCTTTTACCAATGCATAAAATGCATGGAGAAGTCATTTCGAATGACTGGTCCTCAGTGTTGTGAGAACGATGACTGGTTAAAATTTTTGGTGGTTTCTTGTTCAGTCCATAGGCCTACATCATGTGGCAAACCAGTGAGCATGTGGCTCTATTAGTATAGGAGATACCTGAAAACATATCACACTTTTCATCATAGTGCTTTTACCAATGCATAAAATGCATGGTGAAGTCATTTCGAATGACTGGTCCTCAGTGTTGTGAGAACGATGACTGGTTAAAATTTTTGGTGGTTTCTTGTTCAGTCCATAGGCCTACATCATGTGGCAAACCGGTGAGCATGTGGCTCTATTAGTATAGGAGATACCTGAAAACATATCACACTTTTCATCATAGTGCTTTTACCAATGCATAAAATGCATGGAGAAGTCATTTCGAATGACTGGTCCTCAGTGTTGTGAGAACGATGACTGGTTAAAATTTTTGGTGGTTTCTTGTTCAGTCCATAGGCCTACATCATGTGGCAAACCGGTGAGCATGTGGCTCTATTAGTATAGGAGATACCTGAAAACATATCACACTTTTCATCATAGTGCTTTTACCAATGCATAAAATGCATGGAGAAGTCATTTCGAATGACTGGTCCTCAGTGTTGTGAGAACGATGACTGGTTAAAATTTTTGGTGGTTTCTTGTTCAGTCCATAGGCCTACATCATGTGGCAAACCGGTGAGCATGTGGCTCTATTAGTATAGGAGATACCTGAAAACATATCACACTTTTCATCATAGTGCTTTTACCAATGCATAAAATGCATGGAGAAGTCATTTCGAATGACTGGTCCTCAGTGTTGTGAGAACGATGACTGGTTAAAATTTTTGGTGGTTTCTTGTTCAGTCCATAGGCCTACATCATGTGGCAAACCGGTGAGCATGTGGCTCTATTAGTATAGGAGATACCTGAAAACATATCACACTTTTCATCATAGTGCTTTTACCAATGCATAAAATGCATGGAGAAGTCATTTCGAATGACTGGTCCTCAGTGTTGTGAGAACGATGACTGGTTAAAATTTTTGGTGGTTTCTTGTTCAGTCCATAGGCCTACATCATGTGGCAAACCGGTGAGCATGTGGCTCTATTAGTATAGGAGATACCTGAAAACATATCACACTTTTCATCATAGTGCTTTTACCAATGCATAAAATGCATGGAGAAGTCATTTCGAATGACTGGTCCTCAGTGTTGTGAGTACGATGACTGGTTAAAATTTTTGGTGGTTTCTTGTTCAGTCCATAGGCCTACATCATGTGGCAAACCGGTGAGCATGTGGCTCTATTAGTATAGGAGATACCTGAAAACATATCACACTTTTCATCATAGTGCTTTTACCAATGCATAAAATGCATGGAGAAGTCATTTCGAATGACTGGTCCTCAGTGTTGTGAGAACGATGACTGGTTAAAATTTTTGGTGGTTTCTTGTTCAGTCCATAGGCCTACATCATGTGGCAAACCGGTGAGCATGTGGCTCTATTAGCATAGGAGATACCTGAAAACATATCACACTTTTCATCATAGTGCTTTTACCAAAGCATAAAATGCATGGAGAAGTCATTTCGAATGACTGGTCCTCAGTGTTGTGAGAACGATGACTGGTTAAAATTTTTGGTGGTTTCTTGTTCAGTCCATAGGCCTACATCATGTGGCAAACCGGTGAGCATGTGGCTCTATTAGTATAGGAGATACCTGAAAGCATATCACACTTTTCATCATAGTGCTTTTACTAATGCATAAAATGCATGGAGAAGTCATTTCGAATGACTGGTCCTCAGTGTTGTGAGAACGATGACTGGTTAAAATTTTTGGTGGTTTCTTGTTCAGTCCATAGGCCTACATCATGTGGCAAACCGGTGAGCATGTGGCTCTATTAGTATAGGAGATACCTGAAAACATATCACACTTTTCATCATAGTGCTTTTACCAATGCATAAAATGCATGGAGAAGTCATTTCGAATAACTGGTCCTCAGTGTTGTGAGAACGATGACTGGTTAAAATTTTTGGTGGTTTCTTGTTCAGTCCATAGGCCTACATCATGTGGCAAACCGGTGAGCATGTGGCTCTATTAGTATAGGAGATACCTGAAAACATATCACACTTTTCATCATAGTGCTTTTAAAAAAGCATAAAATGCATGGAGAAGTCAATTCGAATGACTGGTCCTCAGTGTTGTGAGAACGATGACTGGTTAAAATTTTTGGTGGTTTCTTGTTCAGTCCATGGGCCTACATCATGTGGCAAAACCGGTGAGCATGTGACTCTATTAGTATAGGAGATACCTGAAAACATATCACACTTTTCATCATAGTGCTTTTACCAATGCATAAAATGCATGGAGAAGTCATTTCGAATGACTGGTCCTCAGTGTTGTGAGAACGATGACTGGTTAAAATTTTTGGTGGTTTCTTGTTCAGTCCATGGGCCTACATCATGTGGCAAACCGGTGAGCATGTGGCTCTATTAGTATAGGAGATACCTGAAAACATATCACACTTTACATCATAGTGCTTTTACCAATGCATAAAATGCATGGAGAAGTCATTTCGAATGACTGGTCCTCAGTGTTGTGAGAACGATGACTGGTTAAAATTTTTGGTGGTTTCTTGTTCAGTCCATAGGCCTACATCATGTGGCAAACCGGTGAGCATGTGGCTCTATTAGTATAGGAGATACCTGAAAACATATCACACTTTTCATCATAGTGCTTTTACCAATGCATAAAATGCATGGAGAAGTCATTTCGAATGACTGGTCCTCAGTGTTGTGAGAACGACGACTGGCTAAAATTTTTGGTGGTTTCTTGTTCAGTCCATAGGCCTACATCATGTGGCAAACCGGTGAGCATGTGGCTCTATTAGTATAGGAGATACCTGAAAACATATTACACTTTTCATCATAGTGCTTTTACCAATGCATAAAATGCATGGAGAAGTCATTTCGAATGACTGGTCCTCAGTGTTGTGAGAACGATGACTGGTTAAAATTTTTGGTGGTTTCTTGTTCAGTCCATAGGCCTACATCATGTGGCAAACCGGTGAGCATGTGGCTCTATTAGTATAGGAGATACCTGAAAACATATCACACTTTTCATCATAGTGCTTTTACCAATGCATAAAATGCATGGAGAAGTCATTTCGAATGACTGGTCCTCAGTGTTGTGAGAACGATGACTGGTTAAAATTTTTGGTGGTTTCTTGTTCAGTCCATAGGCCTACATCATGTGGCAAACCGGTGAGCATGTGGCTCTATTAGTATAGGAGATACCTGAAAACATATCACACTTTTCATCATAGTGCTTTTACCAATGCATAAAATGCATGGAGAAGTCATTTCGAATGACTGGTCCTCAGTGTTGTGAGAACGATGACTGGTTAAAATTTTTGGTGGTTTCTTGTTCAGTCCATAGGCCTACATCATGTGGCAAACCGGTGAGCATGTGGCTCTATTAGTATAGGAGATACCTGAAAACATATCACACTTTTCATCATAGTGCTTTTACCAATGCATAAAATGCATGGAGAAGTCATTTCGAATGACTGGTCCTCAGTGTTGTGAGAACGATGACTGGTTAAAATTTTTGGTGGTTTCTTGTTCAGTCCATAGGCCTACATCATGTGGCAAACCGGTGAGCATGTGGCTCTATTAGTATAGGAGATACCTGAAAACATATCACACTTTTCATCATAGTGCTTTTACCAATGCATAAAATGCATGGAGAAGTCATTTCGAATGACTGGTCCTCGGTGTTGTGAGAACGATGACTGGTTAAAATTTTTGGTGGTTTCTTGTTCAGTCCATAGGCCTACATCATGTGGCAAACCGGTGAGCATGTGGCTCTATTAGTATAGGAGATACCTGAAAACATATTACACTTTTCATCATAGTGCTTTTACCAATGCATAAAATGCATGGAGAAGTCATTTCGAATGACTGGTCCTCAGTGTTGTGAGAACGATGACTGGTTAAAATTTTTGGTGGTTTCTTGTTCAGTCCATAGGCCTACATCATGTGGCAAACCGGTGAGCATGTGGCTCTATTAGTATAGGAGATACCTGAAAACATATCACACTTTTCATCATAGTGCTTTTACCAATGCATAAAATGCATGGAGAAGTCATTTCGAATGACTGGTCCTCAGTGTTGTGAGAACGATGACTGGTTAAAATTTTTGGTGGTTTCTTGTTCAGTCCATAGGCCTACATCATGTGGCAAACCGGTGAGCATGTGGCTCTATTAGTGTAGGATATACCTGAAAACATATCACACTTTTCATCATAGTGCTTTTACCAATGCATAAAATGCATGGAGAAGTCATTTCAAATGACTGGTCCTCAGTGTTGTGAGAACGATGACTGGTTAAAATTTTTGGTGGTTTCTTGTTCAGTCCATAGGCCTACATCATGTGGCAAACCGGTGAGCATGTGGCTCTATTAGTATAGGAGATACCTGAAAGCATATCACACCTTTCATCATAGTGCTTTTACCAATGCATAAAATGCATGGAGAAGTCATTTCGAATGACTGGTCCTCAGTGTTGTGAGAACGATGACTGGTTAAAATTTTTGGTGGTTTCTTGTTCAGTCCATAGGCCTACATCATGTGGCAAACCGGTGAGCATGTGGCTCTATTAGTATAGGAGATACCTGAAAACATATTACACTTTTCATCATAGTGCTTTTACCAATGCATAAAATGCATGGAGAAGTCATTTCGAATGACTGGTCCTAAGTGTTGTGAGAACGATGACTGGTTAAAATTTTTGGTGGTTTCTTGTTCAGTCCATAGGCCTACATCATGTGGCAAACCGGTGAGCATGTGGCTCTATTAGTGTAGGATATACCTGAAAACATATCACACTTTTCATCATAGTGCTTTTACCAATGCATAAAATGCATGGAGAAGTCATTTCAAATGACTGGTCCTCAGTGTTGTGAGAACGATGACTGGTTAAAATTTTTGGTGGTTTCTTGTTCAGTCCATAGGCCTACATCATGTGGCAAACCGGTGAGCATGTGGCTCTATTAGTATAGGAGATACCTGAAAGCATATCACACCTTTCATCATAGTGCTTTTACCAATGCATAAAATGCATGGAGAAGTCATTTCGAATGACTGGTCCTCAGTGTTGTGAGAACGATGACTGGTTAAAATTTTTGGTGGTTTCTTGTTCAGTCCATAGGCCTACATCATGTGGCAAACCGGTGAGCATGTGGCTCTATTATTATAGGAGATACCTGAAAACATATCACACTTTTCATCATAGTGCTTTTACCAATGCATAAAATGCATGGAGAAGTCATTTCGAATGACTGGTCCTCAGTGTTGTGAGAACGATGACTGGTTAAAATTTTTGGTGGTTTCTTGTTCAGTCCATAGGCCTACATCATGTGGCAAACCGGTGAGCATGTGGCTCTATTAGTATAGGAGATACCTGAAAACATGTCACACTTTTCATCATAGTGCTTTTACCAATGCATAAAATGCATGGAGAAGTCAATTCGAATGACTGGTCCTCAGTGTTGTGAGAACGATGACTGGTTAAAATTTTTGGTGGTTTCTTGTTCAGTCCATGGGCCTACATCATGTGGCAAAACCGGTGAGCATGTGACTCTATTAGTATAGGAGATACCTGAAAACATATCACACTTTTCATCATAGTGCTTTTACCAATGCATAAAATGCATGGAGAAGTCATTTCGAATGACTGGTCCTCAGTGTTGTGAGAACGATGACTGGTTAAAATTTTTGGTGGTTTCTTGTTCAGTCCATGGGCCTACATCATGTGGCAAACCGGTGAGCATGTGGCTCTATTAGTATAGGAGATACCTGAAAACATATCACACTTTTCATCATAGTGCTTTTACCAATGCATAAAATGCATGGAGAAGTCATTTCGAATGACTGGTCCTCAGTGTTGTGAGAACGATGACTGGTTAAAATTTTTGGTGGTTTCTTGTTCAGTCCATAGGCCTACATCATGTGGCAAACCGGTGAGCATGTGGCTCTATTAGTATAGGAGATACCTGAAAACATATCACACTTTTCATCATAGTGCTTTTACCAATGCATAAAATGCATGGAGATGTCATTTCGAATGACTGGTCCTCAGTGTTGTGAGAACGATGACTGGTTAAAATTTTTGGTGGTTTCTTGTTCAGTCCATAGGCCTACATCATGTGGCAAACCGGTGAGCATGTGGCTCTATTAGTATAGGAGATACCTGAAAACATATCACACTTTTCATCATAGTGCTTTTACCAATGCATAAAATGCATGGAGAAGTCATTTCGAATGACTGGTCCTCAGTGTTGTGAGAACGATGACTGGTTAAAATTTTTGGTGGTTTCTTGTTCAGTCCATAGGCCTACATCATGTGGCAAACCGGTGAGCATGTGGCTCTATTAGTATAGGAGATACCTGAAAACATATCACACTTTTCATCATAGTGCTTTTACCAATGCATAAAATGCATGGAGAAGTCAATTCGAATGACTGGTCCTCAGTGTTGTGAGAACGATGACTGGTTAAAATTTTTGGTGGTTTCTTGTTTAGTCCATGGGCCTACATCATGTGGCAAAACCGGTGAGCATGTGACTCTATTAGTATAGGAGATACCTGAAAACATATCACACTTTTCATCATAGTGCTTTTACCAATGCATAAAATGCATGGAGAAGTCATTTCGAATGACTGGTCCTCAGTGTTGTGAGAACGATGACTGGTTAAAATTTTTGGTGGTTTCTTGTTCAGTCCATAGGCCTACATCATGTGGCAAACCGGTGAGCATGTGGCTCTATTAGTATAGGAGATACCTGAAAACATATCACACTTTTCATCATAGTGCTTTTACCAATGCATAAAATGCATGGAGAAGTCAATTCGAATGACTGGTCCTCAGTGTTGTGAGAACGATGACTGGTTAAAATTTTTGGTGGTTTCTTGTTTAGTCCATGGGCCTACATCATGTGGCAAAACCGGTGAGCATGTGACTCTATTAGTATAGGAGATACCTGAAAACATATCACACTTTTCATCATAGTGCTTTTACCAATGCATAAAATGCATGGAGAAGTCATTTCGAATGACTGGTCCTCAGTGTTGTGAGAACGATGACTGGTTAAAATTTTTGGTGGTTTCTTGTTCAGTCCATAGGCCTACATCATGTGGCAAACCGGTGAGCATGTGGCTCTATTAGTATAGGAGATACCTGAAAACATATCACACTTTTCATCATAGTGCTTTTACCAATGCATAAAATGCATGGAGAAGTCATTTCGAATGACTGGTCCTCAGTGTTGTGAGAACGATGACTGGTTAAAATTTTTGGTGGTTTCTTGTTCAGTCCATAGGCCTACATCATGTGGCAAACCGGTGAGCATGTGGCTCTATTAGTATAGGAGATACCTGAAAACATATCACACTTTTCATCATAGTGCTTTTACCAATGCATAAAATGCATGGAGAAGTCATTTCGAATGACTGGTCCTCAGTGTTGTGAGAACGATGACTGGTTAAAATTTTTGGTGGTTTCTTGTTCAGTCCATAGGCCTACATCATGTGGCAAACCGGTGAGCATGTGGCTCTATTAGTATAGGAGATACCTGAAAACATATCACACTTTTCATCATAGTGCTTTTACCAATGCATAAAATGCATGGAGAAGTCATTTCAAATGACTGGTCCTCAGTGTTGTGAGAACGATGACTGGTTAAAATTTTTGGTGGTTTCTTGTTCAGTCCATAGGCCTACATCATGTGGCAAACCGGTGAGCATGTGGCTCTATTAGTATAGGAGATACCTGAAAGCATATCACACCTTTCATCATAGTGCTTTTACCAATGCATAAAATGCATGGAGAAGTCATTTCGAATGACTGGTCCTCAGTGTTGTGAGAACGATGACTGGTTAAAATTTTTGGTGGTTTCTTGTTCAGTCCATAGGCCTACATCATGTGGCAAACCGGTGAGCATGTGGCTCTATTATTATAGGAGATACCTGAAAACATATCACACTTTTCATCATAGTGCTTTTACCAATGCATAAAATGCATGGAGAAGTCATTTCGAATGACTGGTCCTCAGTGTTGTGAGAACGATGACTGGTTAAAATTTTTGGTGGTTTCTTGTTCAGTCCATAGGCCTACATCATGTGGCAAACCGGTGAGCATGTGGCTCTATTAGTATAGGAGATACCTGAAAACATATCACACTTTTCATCATAGTGCTTTTACCAATGCATAAAATGCATGGAGAAGTCAATTCGAATGACTGGTCCTCAGTGTTGTGAGAACGATGACTGGTTAAAATTTTTGGTGGTTTCTTGTTCAGTCCATGGGCCTACATCATGTGGCAAAACCGGTGAGCATGTGACTCTATTAGTATAGGAGATACCTGAAAACATATCACACTTTTCATCATAGTGCTTTTACCAATGCATAAAATGCATGGAGAAGTCATTTCGAATGACTGGTCCTCAGTGTTGTGAGAACGATGACTGGTTAAAATTTTTGGTGGTTTCTTGTTCAGTCCATAGGCCTACATCATGTGGCAAACCGGTGAGCATGTGGCTCTATTAGTATAGGAGATACCTGAAAACATATCACACTTTTCATCATAGTGCTTTTACCAATGCATAAAATGCATGGAGAAGTCATTTCGAATGACTGGTCCTCAGTGTTGTGAGAACGATGACTGGTTAAAATTTTTGGTGGTTTCTTGTTCAGTCCATAGGCCTACATCATGTGGCAAACCGGTGAGCATGTGGCTCTATTAGTATAGGAGATACCTGAAAACATATCACACTTTTCATCATAGTGCTTTTACCAATGCATAAAATGCATGGAGAAGTCATTTCGAATGACTGGTCCTCAGTGTTGTGAGAACGATGACTGGTTAAAATTTTTGGTGGTTTCTTGTTCAGTCCATAGGCCTACATCATGTGGCAAACCGGTGAGCATGTGGCTCTATTAGTATAGGAGATACCTGAAAACATATCACACTTTTCATCATAGTGCTTTTACCAATGCATAAAATGCATGGAGAAGTCATTTCGAATGACTGGTCCTCAGTGTTGTGAGAACGATGACTGGTTAAAATTTTTGGTGGTTTCTTGTTCAGTCCATAGGCCTACATCATGTGGCAAACCGGTGAGCATGTGGCTCTATTAGTATAGGAGATACCTGAAAACATATCACACTTTTCATCATAGTGCTTTTACCAATGCATAAAATGCATGGAGAAGTCAATTCGAATGACTGGTCCTCAGTGTTGTGAGAACGATGACTGGTTAAAATTTTTGGTGGTTTCTTGTTCAGTCCATGGGCCTACATCATGTGGCAAAACCGGTGAGCATGTGACTCTATTAGTATAGGAGATACCTGAAAACATATCACACTTTTCATCATAGTGCTTTTACCAATGCATAAAATGCATGGAGAAGTCATTTCGAATGACTGGTCCTCAGTGTTGTGAGAACGATGACTGGTTAAAATTTTTGGTGGTTTCTTGTTCAGTCCATGGGCCTACATCATGTGGCAAACCGGTGAGCATGTGGCTCTATTAGTATAGGAGATACCTGAAAACATATCACACTTTTCATCATAGTGCTTTTACCAATGCATAAAATGCATGGAGAAGTCATTTCGAATGACTGGTCCTCAGTGTTGTGAGAACGATGACTGGTTAAAATTTTTGGTGGTTTCTTGTTCAGTCCATAGGCCTACATCATGTGGCAAACCGGTGAGCATGTGGCTCTATTAGTATAGGAGATACCTGAAAACATATCACACTTTTCATCATAGTGCTTTTACCAATGCATAAAATGCATGGAGAAGTCATTTCGAATGACTGGTCCTCAGTGTTGTGAAAACGATGACTGGTTAAAATTTTTGGTGGTTTCTTGTTCAGTCCATAGGCCTACATCATGTGGCAAACCGGTGAGCATGTGGCTCTATTAGTATAGGAGATACCTGAAAACATATCACACTTTTCATCATAGTGCTTTTACCAATGCATAAAATGCATGGAGAAGTCATTTCGAATGACTGGTCCTCAGTGTTGTGAGAACGATGACTGGTTAAAATTTTTGGTGGTTTCTTGTTCAGTCCATAGGCCTACATCATGTGGCAAACCGGTGAGCATGTGGCTCTATTATTATAGGAGATACCTGAAAACATATCACACTTTTCATCATAGTGCTTTTACCAATGCATAAAATGCATGGAGAAGTCATTTCGAATGACTGGTCCTCAGTGTTGTGAGAACGATGACTGGTTAAAATTTTTGGTGGTTTCTTGTTCAGTCCATAGGCCTACATCATGTGGCAAACCGGTGAGCATGTGGCTCTATTAGTATAGGAGATACCTGAAAACATATCACACTTTTCATCATAGTGCTTTTACCAATGCATAAAATGCATGGAGAAGTCATTTCGAATGACTGGTCCTCAGTGTTGTGAGAACGATGACTGGTTAAAATTTTTGGTGGTTTCTTGTTCAGTCCATAGGCCTACATCATGTGGCAAACCGGTGAGCATGTGGCTCTATTAGTATAGGAGATACCTGAAAACATATCACACTTTTCATCATAGTGCTTTTACCAATGCATAAAATGCATGGTGAAGTCATTTCGAATGACTGGTCCTCAGTGTTGTGAGAACGATGACTGGTTAAAATTTTTGGTGGTTTCTTGTTCAGTCCATAGGCCTACATCATGTGGCAAACCAGTGAGCATGTGGCTCTATTAGTATAGGAGATACCTGAAAACATATCACACTTTTCATCATAGTGCTTTTACCAATGCATAAAATGCATGGAGAAGTCATTTCGAATGACTGGTCCTCAGTGTTGTGAGAACGATGACTGGTTAAAATTTTTGGTGGTTTCTTGTTCCGTCCATAGGCCTACATCATGTGGCAAACCGGTGAGCATGTGGCTCTATTAGTATAGGAGATACCTGAAAACATATCACACTTTTCATCATAGTGCTTTTACCAATGCATAAAATGCATGGAGAAGTCATTTCGAATGACTGGTCCTCAGTGTTGTGAGAACGATGACTGGTTAAAATTTTTGGTGGTTTCTTGTTCAGTCCATAGGCCTACATCATGTGGCAAACCGGTGAGCATGTGGCTCTATTAGTATAGGAGATACCTGAAAACATATCACACTTTTCATCATAGTGCTTTTACCAATGCATAAAATGCATGGAGAAGTCATTTCGAATGACTGGTCCTCAGTGTTGTGAGAACGATGACTGGTTAAAATTTTTGGTGGTTTCTTGTTCAGTCCATAGGCCTACATCATGTGGCAAACCGGTGAGCATGTGGCTCTATTAGTATAGGAGATACCTGAAAACATATCACACTTTTCATCATAGTGCTTTTACCAATGCATAAAATGCATGGAGAAGTCATTTCGAATGACTGGTCCTCAGTGTTGTGAGAACGATGACTGGTTAAAATTTTTGGTGGTTTCTTGTTCAGTCCATAGGCCTACATCATGTGGCAAACCGGTGAGCATGTGGCTCTATTAGTATAGGAGATACCTGAAAACATATCACACTTTTCATCATAGTGCTTTTACCAATGCATAAAATGCATGGAGAAGTCATTTCGAATGACTGGTCCTCAGTGTTGTGAGAACGATGACTGGTTAAAATTTTTGGTGGTTTCTTGTTCAGTCCATATGCCTACATCATGTGGCAAACCGGTGAGCATGTGGCTCTATTAGTATAGGAGATACCTGAAAACATATCACACTTTTCATCATAGTGCTTTTACCAATGCATAAAATGCATGGAGAAGTCATTTCGAATGACTGGTCCTCAGTGTTGTGAGAACGATGACTGGTTAAAATTTTTGGTGGTTTCTTGTTCAGTCCATAGGCCTACATCATGTGGCAAACCGGTGAGCATGTGGCTCTATTAGTATAGGAGATACCTGAAAACATATCACACTTTTCATCATAGTGCTTTTACCAATGCATAAAATGCATGGAGAAGTCAATTCGAATGACTGGTCCTCAGTGTTGTGAGAACGATGACTGGTTAAAATTTTTGGTGGTTTCTTGTTCAGTCCATAGGCCTACATCATGTGGCAAACCGGTGAGCATGTGGCTCTATTAGTATAGGAGATACCTGAAAACATATCACACTTTTCATCATAGTGCTTTTACCAATGCATAAAATGCATGGAGAAGTCATTTCGAATGACTGGTCCTCAGTGTTGTGAGAACGATGACTGGTTAAAATTTTGGTGTTTTCTTGTTCAGTCCATAGGCCTACATCATGTGGCAAACCGGTGAGCATGTGGCTCTATTAGTATAGGAGATACCTGAAAACATATCACACTTTTCATCATAGTGCTTTTACCAATGCATAAAATGCATGGAGAAGTCAATTCGAATGACTGGTCCTCAGTGTTGTGAGAACGATGACTGGTTAAACTTTTTGGTGGTTTCTTGTTCAGTCCATAGGCCTACATCATGTGGCAAACCGGTGAGCATGTGGCTCTGTTAGTATAGGAGATACCTGAAAACATATCACACTTTTCATCATAGTGCTTTTACCAATGCATAAAATGCATTGAGAAGTCATTTCGAATGACTGGTCCTCAGTGTTGTGAGAACGATGACTGGTTAAAATTTTTGGTGGTTTCTTGTTCAGTCCATAGGCCTACATCATGTGGCAAACCGGTGAGCATGTGGCTCTATTAGTATAGGAGATACCTGAAAACATATCACACTTTTCATCATAGTGCTTTTACCAATGCATAAAATGCATGGAGAAGTCATTTCGAATGACTGGTCCTCAGTGTTGTGAGAACGATGACTGGTTAAAATTTTTGGTGGTTTCTTGTTCAGTCCATAGGCCTACATCATGTGGCAAACCGGTGAGCATGTGGCTCTATTAGTATAGGAGATACCTGAAAACATATCACACTTTTCATCATAGTGCTTTTACAAATGCATAAAATGCATGGAGAAGTCATTTCGAATGACTGGTCCTCAGTGTTGTGAGAACGATGACTGGTTAAAATTTTTGGTGGTTTCTTGTTCCGTCCATAGGCCTACATCATGTGGCAAACCGGTGAGCATGTGGCTCTATTAGTATAGGAGATACCTGAAAACATATCAGACTTTTCATCATAGTGCTTTTACCAATGCATAAAATGCATGGAGAAGTCATTTCGAATGACTGGTCCTCAGTGTTGTGAGAACGATGACTGGTTAAAATTTTTGGTGGTTTCTTGTTCAGTCCATAGGCCTACATCACGTGGCAAACCGGTGAGCATGTGGCTCTATTAGTATAGGAGATACCTGAAAACATATCACACTTTTCATCATAGTGCTTTTACCAATGCATAAAATGCATGGAGAAGTCATTTCGAATGACTGGTCCTCAGTGTTGTGAGAACGATGACTGGTTAAAATTTTTGGTGGTTTCTTGTTCAGTCCATAGGACTACATCATGTGGCAAACCGGTGAGCATGTGGCTCTATTAGTATAGGAGATACCTGAAAACATATCACACTTTTCATCATAGTGCTTTTACCAATGCATAAAATGCATGGAGAAGTCATTTCGAATGACTGGTCCTCAGTGTTGTGAGAACGATGACTGGTTAAAATTTTTGGTGGTTTCTTGTTCAGTCCATAGGCCTACATCATGTGGCAAACCGGTGAGCATGTGGCTCTATTAGTATAGGAGATACCTGAAAACATATCACACTTTTCATCATAGTGCTTTTACCAATGCATAAAATGCATGGAGAAGTCATTTCGAATGACTGGTCCTCAGTGTTGTGAGAACGATGACTGGTTAAAATTTTTGGTGGTTTCTTGTTCAGTCCATATGCCTACATCATGTGGCAAACCGGTGAGCATGTGGCTCTATTAGTATAGGAGATACCTGAAAACATATCACACTTTTCATTATAGTGCTTTTACCAATGCATAAAATGCATGGAGAAGTCATTTCGAATGACTGGTCCTCAGTGTTGTGAGAACGATGACTGGTTAAAATTTTTGGTGGTTTCTTGTTCAGTCCATAGGCCTACATCATGTGGCAAACCGGTGAGCATGTGGCTCTATTAGTATAGGAGATACCTGAAAACATATCACACTTTTCATCATAGTGCTTTTACCAATGCATAAAATGCATGGAGAAGTCATTTCGAATGACTGGTCCTCAGTGTTGTGAGAACGATGACTGGTTAAAATTTTTGGTGGTTTCTTGTTCAGTCCATAGGCCTACATCATGTGGCAAACCGGTGAGCATGTGGCTCTATTAGTATAGGAGATACCTGAAAACATATCACACTTTTCATCATAGTGCTTTTACCAATGCATAAAATGCATGGAGAAGTCATTTCGAATGACTGGTCCTCAGTGTTGTGAGAACGATGACTGGTTAAAATTTTTGGTGGTTTCTTGTTCAGTCCATAGGCCTACATCATGTGGCAAACTGGTGAACATGTGGCTCTATTAGTATAGGAGATACCTGAAAACATATCACACTTTTCATCATAGTGCTTTTACCAATGCATAAAATGCATGGAGAAGTCATTTCGAATGACTGGTCCTCAGTGTTGTGAGAACGATGACTGGTTAAAATTTTTGGTGGTTTCTTGTTCAGTCCATAGGCCTACATCATGTGGCAAACCGGTGAGCATGTGGCTCTATTAGTATAGGAGATACCTGAAAACATATCACACTTTTCATCATAGTGCTTTTACCAATGCATAAAATGCATGGAGAAGTCATTTCGAATGACTGGTCCTCAGTGTTGTGAGAACGATGACTGGTTAAAATTTTTGGTGGTTTCTTCTTCAGTCCATTGGCCTACATCATGTGGCAAACCGGTGAGCATGTGGCTCTATTAGTATAGGAGATACCTGAAAACATATCACACTTTTCATCATAGTGCTTTTACCAATGCATAAAATGCATGGAGAAGTCATTTCGAATGACTGGTCCTCAGTGTTGTGAGAACGATGACTGGTTAAAATTTTTGGTGGTTTCTTGTTCAGTCCATAGGCCTACATCATGTGGCAAACCGGTGAGCATGTGGCTCTATTAGTATAGGAGATACCTGAAAACATATCACACTTTTCATCATAGTGCTTTTACCAATGCATAAAATGCATGGAGAAGTCATTTCGAATGACTGGTCCTCAGTGTTGTGAGAACGATGACTGGTTAAAATTTTTGGTGGTTTCTTGTTCAGTCCATAGGCCTACATCATGTGGCAAACCGGTGAGCATGTGGCTCTATTAGTATAGGAGATACCTGAAAACATATCACACTTTTCATCATAGTGCTTTTACCAATGCATAAAATGCATGGAGAAGTCATTTCGAATGACTGGTCCTCAGTGTTGTGAGAACGATGACTGGTTAAAATTTTTGGTGGTTTCTTGTTCAGTCCATAGGCCTACATCATGTGGCAAACCGGTGAGCATGTGGCTCTATTAGTATAGGAGATACCTGAAAACATATCACACTTTTCATCATAGTGCTTTTACCAATGCATAAAATGCATGGAGAACTCATTTCGAATGACTGGTCCTCAGTGTTGTGAGAACGATGACTGGTTAAAATTTTTCGTGGTTTCTTGTTCAGTCCATAGGCCTACATCATGTGGCAAACCGGTGAGCATGTGGCTCTATTAGTATAGGAGATACCTGAAAACATATCACACTTTTCATCATCGTGCTTTTACCAATGCATAAAATGCATGGAGAAGTCATTTCGAATGACTGGTCCTCAGTGTTGTGAGAACGATGACTGGTTAAAATTTTTCGTGGTTTCTTGTTCAGTCCATAGGCCTACATCATGTGGCAAACCGGTGAGCATGTGGCTCTATTAGTATAGGAGATACCTAAAAACATATCACACTTTTCATCATAGTGCTTTTACCAATGCAGAAAATGCATGGAGAAGTCATTTCGAATGACTGGTCCTCAGTGTTGTGAGAACGATGACTGGTTAAAATTTTTGGTGGTTTCTTGTTCAGTCCATAGGCCTACATCATGTGGCAAACCGGTGAGCATGTGGCTCTATTAGTATAGGAGATACCTGAAAACATATCACACTTTTCATCATAGTGCTTTTACCAATGCATAAAATGCATGGAGAAGTCATTTCGAATGACTGGTCCTCAGTGTTGTGAGAACGATGACTGGTTAAAATTTTTGGTGGTTTCTTGTTCAGTCCATAGGCCTACATCATGTGGCAAACCGGTGAGCATGTGGCTCTATTAGTATAGGAGATACCTGAAAACATATCACACTTTTCATCATAGTGCTTTTACCAATGCATAAAATGCATGGAGAAGTCAATTCGAATGACTGGTCCTCAGTGTTGTGAGAACGATGACTGGTTAAAATTTTTGGTGGTTTCTTGTTCAGTCCATGGGCCTACATCATGTGGCAAACCGGTGAGCATGTGACTCTATTATTATAGGAGATACCTGAAAACATATCACACTTTTCATCATAGTGCTTTTACCAATGCAGAAAATGCATGGAGAAGTCATTTCGAATGACTGGTCCTCAGTGTTGTGAGAACGATGACTGGTTAAAATTTTTGGTGGTTTCTTGTTCAGTCCATAGGCCTACATCATGTGGCAAACCGGTGAGCATGTGGCTCTATTAGTATAGGAGATACCTGAAAACATATCACACTTTTCATCATAGTGCTTTTACCAATGCATAAAATGCATGGAGAAGTCATTTCGAATGACTGGTCCTCAGTGTTGTGAGAACGATGACTGGTTAAAATTTTTGGTGGTTTCTTGTTCAGTCCATAGGCCTACATCATGTGGCAAACCGGTGAGCATGTGGCTCTATTAGTATAGGAGATACCTGAAAACATATCACACTTTTCATCATAGTGCTTTTACCAATGCATAAAATGCATGGAGAAGTCAATTCGAATGACTGGTCCTCAGTGTTGTGAGAACGATGACTGGTTAAAATTTTTGGTGGTTTCTTGTTCAGTCCATGGGCCTACATCATGTGGCAAACCGGTGAGCATGTGACTCTATTATTATAGGAGATACCTGAAAACATATCACACTTTTCATCATAGTGCTTTTACCAATGCATAAAATGCATGGAGAAGTCATTTGGAATGACTGGTCCTCAGTGTTGTGAGAACGATGACTGGTTAAAATTTTTGGTGGTTTCTTGTTCAGTCCATGGGCCTACATCATGTGGCAAACCGGTGAGCATGTGGCTCTATTAGTATAGGAGATACCTGAAAACATATCACACTTTTCATCATAGTGCTTTTACCAATGCATAAAATGCATGGAGAAGTCATTTCGAATGACTGGTCCTCAGTGTTGTGAGAACGATGACTGGTTAAAATTTTTGGTGGTTTCTTGTTCAGTCCATAGGCCTACATCATGTGGCAAACCGGTGAGCATGTGGCTCTATTAGTATAGGAGATACCTGAAAACATATCACACTTTTCATCATAGTGCTTTTACCAATGCATAAAATGCATGGAGAAGTCATTTCGAATGACTGGTCCTCAGTGTTGTGAGAACGATGACTGGTTAAAATTTTTGGTGGTTTCTTGTTCAGTCCATAGGCCTACATCATGTGGCAAACCGGTGAGCATGTGGCTCTATTAGTATAGGAGATACCTGAAAACATATCACACTTTTCATCATAGTGCTTTTACCAATGCATAAAATGCATGGAGAAGTCATTTCGAATGACTGGTCCTCAGTGTTGTGAGAACGATGACTGGTTAAAATTTTTGGTGGTTTCTTGTTCAGTCCATAGGCCTACATCATGTGGCAAACCGGTGAGCATGTGGCTCTATTAGTATAGGAGATACCTGAAAACATATCACACTTTTCATCATAGTGCTTTTACCAATGCATAAAATGCATGGAGAAGTCATTTCGAATGACTGGTCCTCAGTGTTGTGAGAACGATGACTGGTTAAAATTTTTGGTGGTTTCTTGTTCAGTCCATAGGCCTACATCATGTGGCAAACCGGTGAGCATGTGGCTCTATTAGTATAGGAGATACCTGAAAACATATCACACTTTTCATCATAGTGCTTTTACCAATGCATAAAATGCATGGAGAAGTCAATTCGAATGACTGGTCCTCAGTGTTGTGAGAACGATGACTGGTTAAAATTTTTGGTGGTTTCTTGTTCAGTCCATGGGCCTACATCATGTGGCAAACCGGTGAGCATGTGACTCTATTATTATAGGAGATACCTGAAAACATATCACACTTTTCATCATAGTGCTTTTACCAATGCATAAAATGCATGGAGAAGTCATTTCGAATGACTGGTCCTCAGTGTTGTGAGAACGATGACTGGTTAAAATTTTTGGTGGTTTCTTGTTCAGTCCATGGGCCTACATCATGTGGCAAACCGGTGAGCATGTGGCTCTATTAGTATAGGAGATACCTGAAAACATATCACACTTTTCATCATAGTGCTTTTACCAATGCATAAAATGCATGGAGAAGTCATTTCGAATGACTGGTCCTCAGTGTTGTGAGAACGATGACTGGTTAAAATTTTTGGTGGTTTCTTGTTCAGTCCATAGGCCTACATCATGTGGCAAACCGGTGAGCATGTGGCTCTATTAGTATAGGAGATACCTGAAAACATATCACACTTTTCATCATAGTGCTTTTACCAATGCATAAAATGCATGGAGAAGTCATTTCGAATGACTGGTCCTCAGTGTTGTGAGAACGATGACTGGTTAAAATTTTTGGTGGTTTCTTGTTCAGTCCATAGGCCTACATCATATGGCAAACCGGTGAGCATGTGGCTCTATTAGTATAGGAGATACCTGAAAACATATCACACTTTTCATCATAGTGCTTTTACCAATGCATAAAATGCATGGAGAAGTCATTTCGAATGACTGGTCCTCAGTGTTGTGAGAACGATGACTGGTTAAAATTTTGGTGGTTTCTTGTTCAGTCCATAGGCCTACATCATGTGGCAAACCGGTGAGCATGTGGCTCTATTAGTATAGGAGATACCTGAAAACATATCACACTTTTCATCATAGTGCTTTTACCAATGCATAAAATGCATGGAGAAGTCATTTCGAATGACTGGTCCTCAGTGTTGTGAGAACGACGACTGGTTAAAATTTTTGGTGGTTTCTTGTTCAGTCCATAGGCCTACATCATGTGGCAAACCGGTGAGAATGTGGCTCTATTAGTATAGGAGATACCTGAAAACATATCACACTTTTCATCATAGTGCTTTTACCAATGCATAAAATGCATGGAGAAGTCATTTCGAATGACTGGTCCTCAGTGTTGTGAGAACGATGACTGGTTAAAATTTTTGGTGGTTTCTTGTTCAGTCCATAGGCCTACATCATGTGGCAAACCGGTGAGAATGTGGCTCTATTAGTATAGGAGATACCTGAAAACATATCACACTTTTCATCATAGTGCTTTTACCAATGCATAAAATGCATGGAGAAGTCATTTCGAATGACTGGTCCACAGTGTTGTGAGAACGATGACTGGTTAAAATTTTTGGTGGTTTCTTGTTCAGTCCATAGGCCTACATCATGTGGCAAACCGGTGAGCATGTGGCTCTATTAGTATAGGAGATACCTGAAAACATATCACACTTTTCATCATAGTGCTTTTACCAATGCATAAAATGCATGGAGAAGTCATTTCGAATGACTGGTCCTCAGTGTTGTGAGAACGATGACTGGTTAAAATTTTTGGTGGTTTCTTGTTCAGTCCATAGGCCTACATCATGTGGCAAACCGGTGAGCATGTGGCTCTATTAGTATAGGAGATACCTGAAAACATATCACACTTTTCATCATAGTGCTTTTACCAATGCAGAAAATGCATGGAGAAGTCATTTCGAATGACTGGTCCTCAGTGTTGTGAGAACGATGACTGGTTAAAATTTTTGGTGGTTTCTTGTTCAGTCCATAGGCCTACATCATGTGGCAAACCGGTGAGCATGTGGCTCTATTAGTATAGGAGATACCTGAAAACATATCACACTTTTCATCATAGTGCTTTTACCAATGCATAAAATGCATGGAGAAGTCATTTCGAATGACTGGTCCTCAGTGTTGTGAGAACGATGACTGGTTAAAATTTTTGGTGGTTTCTTGTTCAGTCCATAGGCCTACATCATGTGGCAAACCGGTGAGCATGTGGCTCTATTAGTATAGGAGATACCTGAAAACATATCACACTTTTCATCATAGTGCTTTTACCAATGCATAAAATGCATGGAGAAGTCATTTCGAATGACTGGTCCTCAGTGTTGTGAGAACGATGACTGGTTAAAATTTTGGTGGTTTCTTGTTCAGTCCATAGGCCTACATCATGTGGCAAACCGGTGAGCATGTGGCTCTATTAGTATAGAAGATACCTGAAAACATAGTAACATAGTAACATAGTAACATAGTTAGTAAGGCCGAAAAAAGACATTTGTCCATCCAGTTCAGCCTATATTCCATCATAATAAATACCCAGATCTACGTCCTTCTACAGAACCTAATAATTGTATGATACAATATTGTTCTGCTCCAGGAAGACATCCAGGCCTCTCTTGAACCCCTCGACTGAGTTTGCCATCACCACCTCCTCAGGCAAGCAATTCCAGATTCTCACTGCCCTAACAGTAAAGAATCCTCTTCTATGTTGGTGGAAAAACCTTCTCTCCTCCAGACGCAAAGAATGCCCCCTTGTGCCCGTCACCTTCCTTGGTATAAACAGATCCTCAGCGAGATATTTGTATTGTCCCCTTATATACTTATACATGGTTATTAGATCGCCCCTCAGTCGTCTTTTTTCTAGACTAAATAATCCTAATTTCGCTAATCTATCTGGGTATTGTAGTTCTCCCATTCCCTTTATTAATTTTGTTGCCCTCCTTTGTACTCTCTCTAGTTCCATTATATCCTTCCTGAGCACCGGTGCCCAAAACTGGACACAGTACTCCATGTGCGGTCTAACTAGGGATTTGTACAGAGGCAGTATAATGCTCTCATCATGTGTATCCAGACCTCTTTTAATGCACCCCATGATCCTGTTTGCCTTGGCAGCTGCTGCCTGGCACTGGCTGCTCCAGGTAAGTTTATCATTAACTAGGATCCCCAAGTCCTTCTCCCTGTCAGATTTACCCAGTGGTTTCCCGTTCAGTGTGTAATGGTGATATTGATTCCCTCTTCCCATGTGTATAACCTTACATTTATCATTGTTAAACCTCATCTGCCACCTTTCAGCCCAAGTTTCCAACTTTTCCAGATCCATCTGTAGCAGAATACTATCTTCTCTTGTATTAACTGCTTTACATAGTTTTGTATCATCTGCAAATATCGATATTTTACTGTGTAAACCTTCTACCAGATCATTAATGAATATGTTGAAGAGAACAGGTCCCAATACTGACCCCTGCGGTACCCCACTGGTCACAGCGACCCAGTTAGAGGCTATACCATTTATAACCACCCTCTGCTTTCTATCACTTAGCCAGTTACTAACCCATTTACACACATTTTCCCCCAGACCAAGCATTCTCATTTTGTGTACCAACCTCTTGTGCGGCACGGTATCAAACGCTTTGGAAAAATCGAGATATACCACGTCCAATGACTCACCGTGGTCCAGCCTATAGCTTACCTCTTCATAAAAACTGATTAGATTGGTTTGACAGGAGCGATTTCTCATAAACCCATGCTGATATGGAGTTAAACAGTTATTCTCATTGAGATAATCCAGAATAACATCCCTCAGAAACCCTTCAAATATTTTACCAACAATAGAGGTTAGACTTACTGGCCTATAATTTCCAGGTTCACTTTTAGAGCCCTTTTTGAATATTGGCACCACATTTGCTATGCGCCAGTCCTGCGGAACAGACCCTGTCGCTATAGAGTCACTAAAAATAAGAAATAATGGTTTATCTATTACATTACTTAGTTCTCTTAGTACTCGTGGGTGTATGCCATCCGGACCCGGAGATTTATCTATTTTAATCTTATTTAGCCGGTTTCGCACCTCTTCTTGGGTTAGATTGGTGACCCTTAATATAGGGTTTTCATTGTTTCTTGGGATTTCACCTAGCATTTCATTTTCCACACACATATCACACTTTTCATCATAGTGCTTTTACCAATGCATAAAATGCATGGAGAAGTCAATTCGAATGACTGGTCCTCAGTGTTGTGAGAACGATGACTGGTTAAAATTTTTGGTGGTTTCTTGTTCAGTCCATAGGCCTACATCATGTGGCAAACCGGTGAGCATGTGGCTCTATTAGTATAGGAGATACCTGAAAACATATCACACTTTTCATCATAGTGCTTTTACCAATGCATAAAATGCATGGAGAAGTCATTTCGAATGACTGGTCCTCAGTGTTGTGAGAACGATGACTGGTTAAAATTTTGGTGGTTTCTTGTTCAGTCCATAGGCCTACATCATGTGGCAAACCGGTGAGCATGTGGCTCTATTAGTATAGGAGATACCTGAAAACATATCACACTTTTCATCATAGTGCTTTTACCAATGCATAAAATGCATGGAGAAGTCATTTCGAATGACTGGTCCTCAGTGTTGTGAGAACGATGACTGGTTAATATTTTTGGTGGTTTCTTGTTCAGTCCATAGGCCTACATCATGTGGCAAACCGGTGAGCATGTGGCTCTATTAGTATAGGAGATACCTGAAAACATATCACACTTTTCATCATAGTGCTTTTACCAATGCATAAAATGCATGGAGAAGTCATTTCGAATGACTGGTCCTCAGTGTTGTGAGAACGATGACTGGTTAAAATTTTTGGTGGTTTCTTGTTCAGTCCATAGGCCTACATCATGTGGCAAACCGGTGAGCATGTGGCTCTATTAGTATAGGAGATACCTGAAAACATATCACACTTTTCATCATAGTGCTTTTACCAATGCATAAAATGCATGGAGAAGTCATTTCGAATGACTGGTCCTCAGTGTTGTGAGAACGATGACTGGTTAAAATTTTTGGTGGTTTCTTGTTCAGTCCATAGGCCTACATCATGTGGCAAACCGGTGAGCATGTGGCTCTATTAGTATAGGAGATACCTGAAAACATATCACACTTTTCATCATAGTGCTTTTACCAATGCATAAAATGCATGGAGAAGTCATTTCGAATGACTGGTCCTCAGTGTTGTGAGAACGATGACTGGTTAAAATTTTTGGTGGTTTCTTGTTCAGTCCATAGGCCTACATCATGTGGCAAACCGGTGAACATGTGGCTCTATTAGTATAGGAGATACCTGAAAACATCACACTTTTCATCATAGTGCTTTTACCAATGCATAAAATGCATGGAGAAGTCATTTCGAATGACTGGTCCTCAGTGTTGTGAGAACGATGACTGGTTAAAATTTTTGGTGGTTTCTTGTTCAGTCCATAGGCCTACATCATGTGGCAAACCGGTGAGCATGTGGCTCTATTAGTATAGGAGATACCTGAAAACATATCACACTTTTCATCATAGTGCTTTTACCAATGCATAAAATGCATGGAGAAGTAATTTCGAATGACTGGTCCTCAGTGTTGTGAGAACGATGACTGGTTAAAATTTTTGGTGGTTTCTTGTTCAGTCCATAGGCCTACATCATGTGGCAAACCGGTGAGCATGTGGCTCTATTAGTATAGGAGATACCTGAAAACATATCACACTTTTCATCATAGTGCTTTTACCAATGCATAAAATGCATGGAGAAGTCATTTCGAATGACTAGTCCTCAGTGTTGTGAGAACGATGACTGGTTAAAATTGTTGGTGGTTTCTTGTTCAGTCCATAGGCCTACATCATGTGGCAAACCGGTGAGCATGTGGCTCTATTAGTATAGGAGATACCTGAAAGCATATCACACTTTTCATCATAGTGCTTTTACCAATGCATAAAATGCATGGAGAAGTGATTTCGAATGACTGGTCCTCAGTGTTGTGAGAACGATGACTGGTTAAAATTTTTGGTGGTTTCTTGTTCAGTCCATAGGCCTACATCATGTGGCAAACCGTTGAGCATGTGGCTCTATTAGTATAGGAGATACCTGAAAACATATCACACTTTTCATCATAGTGCTTTTACCAATGCATAAAATGCATGGAGAAGTCATTTCGAATGACTGGTCCTCAGTGTTGTGAGAACGATGACTGGTTAAAATTTTTGGTGGTTTCTTGTTCAGTCCATAGGCCTACATCATGTGGCAAACCGGTGAGCATGTGGCTCTATTAGTATAGGAGATACCTGAAAACATATCACACTTTTCATCATAGTGCTTTTACCAATGCATAAAATGCATGGAGAAGTCATTTCGAATGACTGGTCCTCAGTGTTGTGAGAACGATGACTGGTTAAAATTTTTGGTGGTTTCTTGTTCAGTCCATAGACCTACATCATGTGGCAAACCGGTGAGCATGTGGCTCTATTAGTATAGGAGATACCTGAAAACATATCACACTTTTCATCATAGTGCTTTTACCAATGCATAAAATGCATGGAGAAGTCATTTCGAATGACTGGTCCTCAGTGTTGTGAGAACGATGACTGGTTAAAATTTTTGGTGGTTTCTTGTTCAGTCCATGGGCCTACATCATGTGGCAAACCGGTGAGCATGTGGCTCTATTAGTATAGGAGATACCTGAAAACATATCACACTTTTCATCATAGTGCTTTTACCAATGCATAAAATGCATGGAGAAGTCATTTCGAATGACTGGTCCTCAGTGTTGTGAGAACGATGACTGGTTAAAATTTTTGGTGGTTTCTTGTTCAGTCCATAGGCCTACATCATGTGGCAAACCGGTGAGCATGTGGCTCTATTAGTATAGGAGATACCTGAAAACATATCACACTTTTCATCATAGTGCTTTTACCAATGCATAAAATGCATGGAGAAGTCATTTCGAATGACTGGTCCTCAGTGTTGTGAGAACGATGACTGGTTAAAATTTTTGGTGGTTTCTTGTTCAGTCCATAGGCCTACATCATGTGGCAAACCGGTGAGCATGTGGCTCTATTAGTATAGGAGATACCTGAAAACATATCACACTTTTCATCATAGTGCTTTTACCAATGCATAAAATGCATGGAGAAGTCATTTCGAATGACTGGTCCTCAGTGTTGTGAGAACGATGACTGGTTAAAATTTTTGGTGGTTTCTTGTTCAGTCCATAGGCCTACATCATGTGGCAAACCGGTGAGCATGTGGCTCTATTAGTATAGGAGATACCTGAAAACATATCACACTTTTCATCATAGTGCTTTTACCAATGCATAAAATGCATGGAGAAGTCATTTCGAATGACTGGTCCTCAGTGTTGTGAGAACGATGACTGGTTAAAATTTTTGGTGGTTTCTTGTTCAGTCCATAGGCCTACATCATGTGGCAAACCGGTGAGCATGTGGCTCTATTAGTATAGGAGATACCTGAAAACATATCACACTTTTCATCATAGTGCTTTTACCAATGCATAAAATGCATGGAGAACTCATTTCGAATGACTGGTCCTCAGTGTTGTGAGAACGATAACTGGTTAAAATTTTTCGTGGTTTCTTGTTCAGTCCATAGGCCTACATCATGTGGCAAACCGGTGAGCATGTGGCTCTATTAGTATAGGAGATACCTGAAAACATATCACACTTTTCATCATCGTGCTTTTACCAATGCATAAAATGCATGGAGAAGTCATTTCGAATGACTGGTCCTCAGTGTTGTGAGAACGATGACTGGTTAAAATTTTTCGTGGTTTCTTGTTCAGTCCATAGGCCTACATCATGTGGCAAACCGGTGAGCATGTGGCTCTATTAGTATAGGAGATACCTGAAAACATATCACACTTTTCATCATAGTGCTTTTACCAATGCATAAAATGCATGGAGAAGTCATTTCGAATGACTGGTCCTCAGTGTTGTGAGAACGATGACTGGTTAAAATTTTTGGTGGTTTCTTGTTCAGTCCATAGGCCTACATCATGTGGCAAACCGGTGAGCATGTGGCTCTATTAGTATAGGAGATACCTGAAAACATATCACACTTTTCATCATAGTGCTTTTACCAATGCATAAAATGCATGGAGAAGTCAATTCGAATGACTGGTCCTCAGTGTTGTGAGAACGATAACTGGTTAAAATTTTTCGTGGTTTCTTGTTCAGTCCATAGGCCTACATCATGTGGCAAACCGGTGAGCATGTGGCTCTATTAGTATAGGAGATACCTGAAAACATATCACACTTTTCATCATCGTGCTTTTACCAATGCATAAAATGCATGGAGAAGTCATTTCGAATGACTGGTCCTCAGTGTTGTGAGAACGATGACTGGTTAAAATTTTTGGTGGTTTCTTGTTCAGTCCATAGGCCTACATCATGTGGCAAACCGGTGAGCATGTGGCTCTATTAGTATAGGAGATACCTGAAAACATATCACACTTTTCATCATAGTGCTTTTACCAATGCATAAAATGCATGGAGAAGTCATTTCGAATGACTGGTCCTCAGTGTTGTGAGAACGATGACTGGTTAAAATTTTTGGTGGTTTCTTGTTCAGTCCATAGGCCTACATCATGTGGCAAACCGGTGAGCATGTGGCTCTATTAGTATAGGAGATACCTGAAAACATATCACACTTTTCATCATAGTGCTTTTACCAATGCATAAAATGCATGGAGAAGTCATTTCGAATGACTGGTCCTCAGTGTTGTGAGAACGATGACTGGTTAAAATTTTTGGTGGTTTCTTGTTCAGTCCATGGGCCTACATCATGTGGCAAACCGGTGAGCATGTGGCTCTATTAGTATAGGAGATACCTGAAAACATATCACACTTTTCATCATAGTGCTTTTACCAATGCATAAAATGCATGGAGAACTCATTTCGAATGACTGGTCCTCAGTGTTGTGAGAACGATGACTGGTTAAAATTTTTCGTGGTTTCTTGTTCAGTCCATAGGCCTACATCATGTGGCAAACCGGTGAGCATGTGGCTCTATTAGTATAGGAGATACCTGAAAACATATCACACTTTTCATCATAGTGCTTTTACCAATGCATAAAATGCATGGAGAAGTCATTTCGAATGACTGGTCCTCAGTGTTGTGAGAACGATGACTGGTTAAAATTTTTGGTGGTTTCTTGTTCAGTCCATAGGCCTACATCATATGGCAAACCGGTGAGCATGTGGCTCTATTAGTATAGGAGATACCTGAAAACATATCACACTTTTCATCATAGTGCTTTTACCAATGCATAAAATGCATGGAGAAGTCATTTCGAATGACTGGTCCTCAGTGTTGTGAGAACGATGACTGGTTAAAATTTTGGTGGTTTCTTGTTCAGTCCATAGGCCTACATCATGTGGCAAACCGGTGAGCATGTGGCTCTATTAGTATAGGAGATACCTGAAAACATATCACACTTTTCATCATAGTGCTTTTACCAATGCATAAAATGCATGGAGAAGTCATTTCGAATGACTGGTCCTCAGTGTTGTGAGAACGACGACTGGTTAAAATTTTTGGTGGTTTCTTGTTCAGTCCATAGGCCTACATCATGTGGCAAACCGGTGAGAATGTGGCTCTATTAGTATAGGAGATACCTGAAAACATATCACACTTTTCATCATAGTGCTTTTACCAATGCATAAAATGCATGGAGAAGTCATTTCGAATGACTGGTCCTCAGTGTTGTGAGAACGATGACTGGTTAAAATTTTTGGTGGTTTCTTGTTCAGTCCATAGGCCTACATCATGTGGCAAACCGGTGAGAATGTGGCTCTATTAGTATAGGAGATACCTGAAAACATATCACACTTTTCATCATAGTGCTTTTACCAATGCATAAAATGCATGGAGAAGTCATTTCGAATGACTGGTCCACAGTGTTGTGAGAACGATGACTGGTTAAAATTTTTGGTGGTTTCTTGTTCAGTCCATAGGCCTACATCATGTGGCAAACCGGTGAGCATGTGGCTCTATTAGTATAGGAGATACCTGAAAACATATCACACTTTTCATCATAGTGCTTTTACCAATGCATAAAATGCATGGAGAAGTCATTTCGAATGACTGGTCCTCAGTGTTGTGAGAACGATGACTGGTTAAAATTTTTGGTGGTTTCTTGTTCAGTCCATAGGCCTACATCATGTGGCAAACCGGTGAGCATGTGGCTCTATTAGTATAGGAGATACCTGAAAACATATCACACTTTTCATCATAGTGCTTTTACCAATGCAGAAAATGCATGGAGAAGTCATTTCGAATGACTGGTCCTCAGTGTTGTGAGAACGATGACTGGTTAAAATTTTTGGTGGTTTCTTGTTCAGTCCATAGGCCTACATCATGTGGCAAACCGGTGAGCATGTGGCTCTATTAGTATAGGAGATACCTGAAAACATATCACACTTTTCATCATAGTGCTTTTACCAATGCATAAAATGCATGGAGAAGTCATTTCGAATGACTGGTCCTCAGTGTTGTGAGAACGATGACTGGTTAAAATTTTTGGTGGTTTCTTGTTCAGTCCATAGGCCTACATCATGTGGCAAACCGGTGAGCATGTGGCTCTATTAGTATAGGAGATACCTGAAAACATATCACACTTTTCATCATAGTGCTTTTACCAATGCATAAAATGCATGGAGAAGTCATTTCGAATGACTGGTCCTCAGTGTTGTGAGAACGATGACTGGTTAAAATTTTGGTGGTTTCTTGTTCAGTCCATAGGCCTACATCATGTGGCAAACCGGTGAGCATGTGGCTCTATTAGTATAGAAGATACCTGAAAACATAGTAACATAGTAACATAGTAACATAGTTAGTAAGGCCGAAAAAAGACATTTGTCCATCCAGTTCAGCCTATATTCCATCATAATAAATACCCAGATCTACGTCCTTCTACAGAACCTAATAATTGTATGATACAATATTGTTCTGCTCCAGGAAGACATCCAGGCCTCTCTTGAACCCCTCGACTGAGTTTGCCATCACCACCTCCTCAGGCAAGCAATTCCAGATTCTCACTGCCCTAACAGTAAAGAATCCTCTTCTATGTTGGTGGAAAAACCTTCTCTCCTCCAGACGCAAAGAATGCCCCCTTGTGCCCGTCACCTTCCTTGGTATAAACAGATCCTCAGCGAGATATTTGTATTGTCCCCTTATATACTTATACATGGTTATTAGATCGCCCCTCAGTCGTCTTTTTTCTAGACTAAATAATCCTAATTTCGCTAATCTATCTGGGTATTGTAGTTCTCCCATTCCCTTTATTAATTTTGTTGCCCTCCTTTGTACTCTCTCTAGTTCCATTATATCCTTCCTGAGCACCGGTGCCCAAAACTGGACACAGTACTCCATGTGCGGTCTAACTAGGGATTTGTACAGAGGCAGTATAATGCTCTCATCATGTGTATCCAGACCTCTTTTAATGCACCCCATGATCCTGTTTGCCTTGGCAGCTGCTGCCTGGCACTGGCTGCTCCAGGTAAGTTTATCATTAACTAGGATCCCCAAGTCCTTCTCCCTGTCAGATTTACCCAGTGGTTTCCCGTTCAGTGTGTAATGGTGATATTGATTCCCTCTTCCCATGTGTATAACCTTACATTTATCATTGTTAAACCTCATCTGCCACCTTTCAGCCCAAGTTTCCAACTTATCCAGATCCATCTGTAGCAGAATACTATCTTCTCTTGTATTAACTGCTTTACATAGTTTTGTATCATCTGCAAATATCGATATTTTACTGTGTAAACCTTCTACCAGATCATTAATGAATATGTTGAAGAGAACAGGTCCCAATACTGACCCCTGCGGTACCCCACTGGTCACAGCGACCCAGTTAGAGGCTATACCATTTATAACCACCCTCTGCTTTCTATCACTTAGCCAGTTACTAACCCATTTACACACATTTTCCCCCAGACCAAGCATTCTCATTTTGTGTACCAACCTCTTGTGCGGCACGGTATCAAACGCTTTGGAAAAATCGAGATATACCACGTCCAATGACTCACCGTGGTCCAGCCTATAGCTTACCTCTTCATAAAAACTGATTAGATTGGTTTGACAGGAGCGATTTCTCATAAACCCATGCTGATATGGAGTTAAACAGTTATTCTCATTGAGATAATCCAGAATAACATCCCTCAGAAACCCTTCAAATATTTTACCAACAATAGAGGTTAGACTTACTGGCCTATAATTTCCAGGTTCACTTTTAGAGCCCTTTTTGAATATTGGCACCACATTTGCTATGCGCCAGTCCTGCGGAACAGACCCTGTCGCTATAGAGTCACTAAAAATAAGAAATAATGGTTTATCTATTACATTACTTAGTTCTCTTAGTACTCGTGGGTGTATGCCATCCGGACCCGGAGATTTATCTATTTTAATCTTATTTAGCCGGTTTCGCACCTCTTCTTGGGTTAGATTGGTGACCCTTAATATAGGGTTTTCATTGTTTCTTGGGATTTCACCTAGCATTTCATTTTCCACACACATATCACACTTTTCATCATAGTGCTTTTACCAATGCATAAAATGCATGGAGAAGTCAATTCGAATGACTGGTCCTCAGTGTTGTGAGAACAATGACTGGTTAAAATTTTTGGTGGTTTCTTGTTCAGTCCATAGGCCTACATCATGTGGCAAACCGGTGAGCATGTGGCTCTATTAGTATAGGAGATACCTGAAAACATATCACACTTTTCATCATAGTGCTTTTACCAATGCATAAAATGCATGGAGAAGTCATTTCGAATGACTGGTCCTCAGTGTTGTGAGAACGATGACTGGTTAAAATTTTGGTGGTTTCTTGTTCAGTCCATAGGCCTACATCATGTGGCAAACCGGTGAGCATGTGGCTCTATTAGTATAGGAGATACCTGAAAACATATCATACTTTTCATCATAGTGCTTTTACCAATGCATAAAATGCATGGAGAAGTCATTTCGAATGACTGGTCCTCAGTGTTGTGAGAACGATGACTGGATAAAATTTTTGGTGGTTTCTTGTTCAGTCCATAGGCCTACATCATGTGGCAAACCGGTGAGCATGTGGCTCTATTAGTATAGGAGATACCTGAAAACATATCACACTTTTCATCATAGTGCTTTTACCAATGCATAAAATGCATGGAGAAGTCATTTCGAATGACTGGTCCTCAGTGTTGTGAGAACGATGACTGGTTAAAATTTTTGGTGGTTTCTTGTTCAGTCCATATGCCTACATCATGTGGCAAACCGGTGAGCATGTGGCTCTATTAGTATAGGAGATACCTGAAAACATATCACACTTTTCATCATAGTGCTTTTACCAATGCATAAAATGCATGGAGAAGTCATTTCGAATGACTGGTCCTCAGTGTTGTGAGAACGATGACTGGTTAAAATTTTTGGTGGTTTCTTGTTCAGTCCATAGGCCTACATCATGTGGCAAACCGGTGAGCATGTGGCTCTATTAGTATAGGAGATACCTGAAAACATCACACTTTTCATCATAGTGCTTTTACCAATGCATAAAATGCATGGAGAAGTCATTTCGAATGACTGGTCCTCAGTGTTGTGAGAACGATGACTGGTTAAAATTTTTGGTGGTTTCTTGTTCAGTCCATAGGCCTACATCATGTGGCAAACCGGTGAGCATGTGGCTCTATTAGTATAGGAGATACCTGAAAACATATCACACTTTTCATCATAGTGCTTTTACCAATGCATAAAATGCATGGAGAAGTCATTTCGAATGACTGGTCCTCAGTGTTGTGAGAACGATGACTGGTTAAAATTTTTGGTGGTTTCTTGTTCAGTCCATAGGCCTACATCATGTGGCAAACCGGTGAGCATGTGGCTCTATTAGTATAGGAGATACCTGAAAACATATCACACTTTTCATCATAGTGCTTTTATCAATGCATAAAATGCATGGAGAAGTCATTTCGAATGACTGGTCCTCAGTGTTGTGAGAACGATGACTGGTTAAAATTTTTGGTGGTTTCTTGTTCAGTCCATAGGCCTACATCATGTGGCAAACCGGTGAGCATGTGGCTCTATTAGTATAAGAGATACCTGAAAACATATCACACTTTTCATCATAGTGCTTTTACCAATGCATAAAATGCATGGAGAAGTCATTTCGAATGACTGGTCCTCAGTGTTGTGAGAACGATGACTGGTTAAAATTTTTGGTGGTTTCTTGTTCAGTCCATAGGCCTACATCATGTGGCAAACCGGTGAGCATGTGGCTCTATTAGTATAGGAGATACCTGAAAACATATCACACTTTTCATCATAGTGCTTTTACCAATGCATAAAATGCATGGAGAAGTCATTTCGAATGACTAGTCCTCAGTGTTGTGAGAACGATGACTGGTTAAAATTGTTGGTGGTTTCTTGTTCAGTCCATAGGCCTACATCATGTGGCAAACCGGTGAGCATGTGGCTCTATTAGTATAGGAGATACCTGAAAGCATATCACACTTTTCATCATAGTGCTTTTACCAATGCATAAAATGCATGGAGAAGTGATTTCGAATGACTGGTCCTCAGTGTTGTGAGAACGATGACTGGTTAAATTTTTTGGTGGTTTCTTGTTCAGTCCATAGGCCTACATCATGTGGCAAACCGTTGAGCATGTGGCTCTATTAGTATAGGAGATACCTGAAAACATATCACACTTTTCATCATAGTGCTTTTACCAATGCATAAAATGCATGGAGAAGTCATTTCGAATGACTGGTCCTCAGTGTTGTGAGAACGATGACTGGTTAAAATTTTTGGTGGTTTCTTGTTCAGTCCATAGGCCTACATCATGTGGCAAACCGGTGAGCATGTGGCTCTATTAGTATAGGAGATACCTGAAAACATATCACACTTTTCATCATAGTGCTTTTACCAATGCATAAAATGCATGGAGAAGTCATTTTGAATGACTGGTCCTCAGTGTTGTGAGAACGATGACTGGTTAAAATTTTTGGTGGTTTCTTGTTCAGTCCATAGACCTACATCATGTGGCAAACCGGTGAGCATGTGGCTCTATTAGTATAGGAGATACCTGAAAACATATCACACTTTTCATCATAGTGCTTTTACCAATGCATAAAATGCATGGAGAAGTCATTTCGAATGACTGGTCCTCAGTGTTGTGAGAACGATGACTGGTTAAAATTTTTGGTGGTTTCTTGTTCAGTCCATAGGCCTACATCATGTGGCAAACCGGTGAGCATGTGGCTCTATTAGTATAGGAGATACCTGAAAACATATCACACTTTTCATCATAGTGCTTTTACCAATGCATAAAATGCATGGAGAAGTCATTTCGAATGACTGGTCCTCAGTGTTGTGAGAACGATGACTGGTTAAAATTTTTGGTGGTTTCTTGTTCAGTCCATAGGCCTACATCATGTGGCAAACCGGTGAGCATGTGGCTCTATTAGTATAGGAGATACCTGAAAACATATCACACTTTTCATCATAGTGCTTTTACCAATGCATAAAATGCATGGAGAAGTCATTTCGAATGACTGGTCCTCAGTGTTGTGAGAACGATGACTGGTTAAAATTTTTGGTGGTTTCTTGTTCAGTCCATAGGCCTACATCATGTGGCAAACCGGTGAGCATGTGGCTCTATTAGTATAGGAGATACCTGAAAACATATCACACTTTTCATCATAGTGCTTTTACCAATGCATAAAATGCATGGAGAAGTCATTTCGAATGACTGGTCCTCAGTGTTGTGAGAACGATGACTGGTTAAAATTTTTGGTGGTTTCTTGTTCAGTCCATAGGCCTACATCATGTGGCAAACCGGTGAGCATGTGGCTCTATTAGTATAGGAGATACCTGAAAACATATCACACTTTTCATCATAGTGCTTTTACCAATGCATAAAATGCATGGAGAAGTCATTTCGAATGACTGGTCCTCAGTGTTGTGAGAACGATGACTGGTTAAAATTTTTGGTGGTTTCTTGTTCAGTCCATAGGCCTACATCATGTGGCAAACCGGTGAGCATGTGGCTCTATTAGTATAGGAGATACCTGAAAACATATCACACTTTTCATCATAGTGCTTTTATCAATGCATAAAATGCATGGAGAAGTCATTTCGAATGACTGGTCCTCAGTGTTGTGAGAACGATGACTGGTTAAAATTTTTGGTGGTTTCTTGTTCAGTCCATAGGCCTACATCATGTGGCAAACCGGTGAGCATGTGGCTCTATTAGTATAAGAGATACCTGAAAACATATCACACTTTTCATCATAGTGCTTTTACCAATGCATAAAATGCATGGAGAAGTCATTTCGAATGACTGGTCCTCAGTGTTGTGAGAACGATGACTGGTTAAAATTTTTGGTGGTTTCTTGTTCAGTCCATAGGCCTACATCATGTGGCAAACCGGTGAGCATGTGGCTCTATTAGTATAGGAGATACCTGAAAACATATCACACTTTTCATCATAGTGCTTTTACCAATGCATAAAATGCATGGAGAAGTCATTTCGAATGACTAGTCCTCAGTGTTGTGAGAACGATGACTGGTTAAAATTGTTGGTGGTTTCTTGTTCAGTCCATAGGCCTACATCATGTGGCAAACCGGTGAGCATGTGGCTCTATTAGTATAGGAGATACCTGAAAGCATATCACACTTTTCATCATAGTGCTTTTACCAATGCATAAAATGCATGGAGAAGTGATTTCGAATGACTGGTCCTCAGTGTTGTGAGAACGATGACTGGTTAAATTTTTTGGTGGTTTCTTGTTCAGTCCATAGGCCTACATCATGTGGCAAACCGTTGAGCATGTGGCTCTATTAGTATAGGAGATACCTGAAAACATATCACACTTTTCATCATAGTGCTTTTACCAATGCATAAAATGCATGGAGAAGTCATTTCGAATGACTGGTCCTCAGTGTTGTGAGAACGATGACTGGTTAAAATTTTTGGTGGTTTCTTGTTCAGTCCATAGGCCTACATCATGTGGCAAACCGGTGAGCATGTGGCTCTATTAGTATAGGAGATACCTGAAAACATATGACACTTTTCATCATAGTGCTTTTACCAATGCATAAAATGCATGGAGAAGTCATTTTGAATGACTGGTCCTCAGTGTTGTGAGAACGATGACTGGTTAAAATTTTTGGTGGTTTCTTGTTCAGTCCATAGACCTACATCATGTGGCAAACCGGTGAGCATGTGGCTCTATTAGTATAGGAGATACCTGAAAACATATCACACTTTTCATCATAGTGCTTTTACCAATGCATAAAATGCATGGAGAAGTCATTTCGAATGACTGGTCCTCAGTGTTGTGAGAACGATGACTGGTTAAAATTTTTGGTGGTTTCTTGTTCAGTCCATGGGCCTACATCATGTGGCAAACCGGTGAGCATGTGGCTCTATTAGTATAGGAGATACCTGAAAACATATCACACTTTTCATCATAGTGCTTTTACCAATGCATAAAATGCATGGAGAAGTCATTTCGAATGACTGGTCCTCAGTGTTGTGAGAACGATGACTGGTTAAAATTTTTGGTGGTTTCTTGTTCAGTCCATAGGCCTACATCATGTGGCAAACCGGTGAGCATGTGGCTCTATTAGTATAGGAGATACCTGAAAACATATCACACTTTTCATCATAGTGCTTTTACCAATGCATAAAATGCATGGAGAAGTCATTTCGAATGACTGGTCCTCAGTGTTGTGAGAACGATGACTGGTTAAAATTTTTGGTGGTTTCTTGTTCAGTCCATAGGCCTACATCATGTGGCAAACCGGTGAGCATGTGGCTCTATTAGTATAGGAGATACCTGAAAACATATCACACTTTTCATCATAGTGCTTTTACCAATGCATAAAATGCATGGAGAAGTCATTTCGAATGACTGGTCCTCAGTGTTGTGAGAACGATGACTGGTTAAAATTTTTGGTGGTTTCTTGTTCAGTCCATAGGCCTACATCATGTGGCAAACCGGTGAGCATGTGGCTCTATTAGTATAGGAGATACCTGAAAACATATCACACTTTTCATCATAGTGCTTTTACCAATGCATAAAATGCATGGAGAAGTCATTTCGAATGACTGGTCCTCAGTGTTGTGAGAACGATGACTGGTTAAAATTTTTGGTGGTTTCTTGTTCAGTCCATAGGCCTACATCATGTGGCAAACCGGTGAGCATGTGGCTCTATTAGTATAGGAGATACCTGAAAACATATCACACTTTTCATCATAGTGCTTTTACCAATGCATAAAATGCATGGAGAAGTCATTTCGAATGACTGGTCCTCAGTGTTGTGAGAACGATGACTGGTTAAAATTTTTGGTGGTTTCTTGTTCAGTCCATGGGCCTACATCATGTGGCAAACCGGTGAGCATGTGGCTCTATTAGTATAGGAGATACCTGAAAACATATCACACTTTTCATCATAGTGCTTTTACCAATGCATAAAATGCATGGAGAAGTCATTTCGAATGACTGGTCCTCAGTGTTGTGAGAACGATGACTGGTTAAAATTTTTGGTGGTTTCTTGTTCAGTCCATAGGCCTACATCATGTGGCAAACCGGTGAGCATGTGGCTCTATTAGTATAGGAAATACCTGAAAACATATCACACTTTTCATCATAGTGCTCTTACCAATGCATAAAATGCATGGAGAAGTCATTTCGAATGACTGGTCCTCAGTGTTGTGAGAACGATGACTGGTTAAAATTTTTGGTGGTTTCTTGTTCAGTCCATAGGCCTACATCATGTGGCAAACCGGTGAGCATGTGGCTCTATTAGTATAGGAGATACCTGAAAACATATCACACTTTTCATCATAGTGCTTTTACCAATGCATAAAATGCATGGAGAAGTCATTTCGAATGACTGGTCCTCAGTGTTGTGAGAACGATGACTGGTTAAAATTTTTGGTGGTTTCTTGTTCAGTCCATAGGCCTACATCATGTGGCAAACCGGTGAGCATGTGGCTCTATTAGTATAGGAGATACCTGAAAACATATCACACTTTTCATCATAGTGCTTTTACCAATGCATAAAATGCATGGAGAAGTGATTTCGAATGACTGGTCCTCAGTGTTGTGAGAACGATGACTGGTTAAAATTTTTGGTGGTTTCTTGTTCAGTCCATAGGCCTACATCATGTGGCAAACCGGTGAGCATGTGGCTCTATTAGTATAGGAGATACCTGAAAACATATCACACTTTTCATCATAGTGCTTTTACCAATGCATAAAATGCATGGAGAAGTCATTTCAAATGACTGGTCCTCAGTGTTGTGAGAACGATGACTGGTTAAAATTTTTGGTGGTTTCTTGTTCAGTCCATAGGCCTACATCATGTGGCAAACCGGTGAGCATGTGGCTCTATTAGTATAGGAGATACCTGAAAACATATCACACTTTTCATCATAGTGCTTTTACCAATGCATAATATGCATGGAGAAGTCATTTCGAATGACTGGTCCTCAGTGTTGTGAGAACGATGACTGGTTAAAATTTTTGGTGGTTTCTTGTTCAGTCCATAGGCCTACATCATGTGGCAAACCGGTGAGCATGTGGCTCTATTAGTATAGGAGATACCTGAAAACATATCACACTTTTCATCATAGTGCTTTTACCAATGCATAAAATGCATGGAGAAGTCATTTCGAATGACTGGTCCTCAGTGTTGTGAGTACGATGACTGGTTAAAATTTTTGGTGGTTTCTTGTTCAGTCCATAGGCCTACATCATGTGGCAAACCGGTGAGCATGTGGCTCTATTAGTATAGGAGATACCTGAAAACATATCACACTTTTCATCATAGTGCTTTTACCAATGCATAAAATGCATGGAGAAGTCATTTCGAATGACTGGTCCTCAGTGTTGTGAGAACGATGACTGGTTAAAATTTTTGGTGGTTTCTTGTTCAGTCCATAGGCCTACATCATGTGGCAAACCGGTGAGCATGTGGCTCTATTAGTATAGGAAATACCTGAAAACATATCACACTTTTCATCATAGTGCTCTTACCAATGCATAAAATGCATGGAGAAGTCATTTCGAATGACTGGTCCTCAGTGTTGTGAGAACGATGACTGGTTAAAATTTTTGGTGGTTTCTTGTTCAGTCCATAGGCCTACATCATGTGGCAAACCGGTGAGCATGTGGCTCTATTAGTATAGGAGATACCTGAAAACATATCACACTTTTCATCATAGTGCTTTTACCAATGCATAAAATGCATGGAGAAGTCATTTCGAATGACTGGTCCTCAGTGTTGTGAGAACGATGACTGGTTAAAATTTTTGGTGGTTTCTTGTTCAGTCCATAGGCCTACATCATGTGGCAAACCGGTGAGCATGTGGCTCTATTAGTATAGGAGATACCTGAAAACATATCACACTTTTCATCATAGTGCTTTTACCAATGCATAAAATGCATGGAGAAGTGATTTCGAATGACTGGTCCTCAGTGTTGTGAGAACGATGACTGGTTAAAATTTTTGGTGGTTTCTTGTTCAGTCCATAGGCCTACATCATGTGGCAAACCGGTGAGCATGTGGCTCTATTAGTATAGGAAATACCTGAAAACATATCACACTTTTCATCATAGTGCTTTTACCAATGCATAAAATGCATGGAGAAGTCATTTCGAATGACTGGTCCTCAGTGTTGTGAGAACGATAACTGGTTAAAATTTTTGGTGGTTTCTTGTTCAGTCCATAGGCCTACATCATGTGGCAAACCGGTGAGCATGTGGCTCTATTAGTATAGGAGATACCTGAAAACATATCACACTTTTCATCATAGTGCTTTTACCAATGCATAAAATGCATGGAGAAGTCATTTCGAATGACTGGTCCTCAGTGTTGTGAGAACGATGACTGGTTAAAATTTTTGGTGGTTTCTTGTTCAGTCCATAGGCCTACATCATGTGGCAAACCGGTGAGCATGTGGCTCTATTAGTATAGGAGATACCTGAAAACATATCACACTTTTCATCATAGTGCTTTTACCAATGCATAAAATGCATGGAGAAGTGATTTCGAATGACTGGTCCTCAGTGTTGTGAGAACGATGACTGGTTAAAATTTTTGGTGGTTTCTTGTTCAGTCCATAGGCCTACATCATGTGGCAAACCGGTGAGCATGTGGCTCTATTAGTATAGGAAATACCTGAAAACATATCACACTTTTCATCATAGTGCTTTTACCAATGCATAAAATGCATGGAGAAGTCATTTCGAATGACTGGTCCTCAGTGTTGTGAGAACGATAACTGGTTAAAATTTTTGGTGGTTTCTTGTTCAGTCCATAGGCCTACATCATGTGGCAAACCGGTGAGCATGTGGCTCTATTAGTATAGGAGATACCTGAAAACATATCACACTTTTCATCATAGTGCTTTTACCAATGCATAAAATGCATGGAGAAGTCATTTCGAATGACTGGTCCTCAGTGTTGTGAGAACGATGACTGGTTAAAATTTTTGGTGGTTTCTTGTTCAGTCCATAGGCCTACATCATGTGGCAAACCGGTGAGCATGTGGCTCTATTAGTATAGGAGATACCTGAAAACATATCACACTTTTCATCATAGTGCTTTTACCAATGCATAAAATGCATGGAGAAGTGATTTCGAATGACTGGTCCTCAGTGTTGTGAGAACGATGACTGGTTAAAATTTTTGGTGGTTTCTTGTTCAGTCCATAGGCCTACATCATGTGGCAAACCGGTGAGCATGTGGCTCTATTAGTATAGGAAATACCTGAAAACATATCACACTTTTCATCATAGTGCTTTTACCAATGCATAAAATGCATGGAGAAGTCATTTCGAATGACTGGTCCTCAGTGTTGTGAGAACGATAACTGGTTAAAATTTTTGGTGGTTTCTTGTTCAGTCCATAGGCCTACATCATGTGGCAAACCGGTGAGCATGTGGCTCTATTAGTATAGGAGATACCTGAAAACATATCACACTTTTCATCATAGTGCTTTTACCAATGCATAAAATGCATGGAGAAGTCATTTCAAATGACTGGTCCTCAGTGTTGTGAGAACGATGACTGGTTAAAATTTTTGGTGGTTTCTTGTTCAGTCCATAGGCCTACATCATGTGGCAAACCGGTGAGCATGTGGCTCTATTAGTATAGGAGATACCTGAAAACATATCACACTTTTCATCATAGTGCTTTTACCAATGCATAAAATGCATGGAGAAGTCATTTCGAATGACTGGTCCTCAGTGTTGTGAGAACGATGACTGGTTAAAATTTTTGGTGGTTTCTTGTTCAGTCCATAGGCCTACATCATGTGGCAAACCGGTGAGCATGTGGCTCTATTAGTATAGGAGATACCTGAAAACATATCACACTTTTCATCATAGTGCTTTTACCAATGCATAAAATGCATGGAGAAGTCATTTCGAATGACTGGTCCTCAGTGTTGTGAGTACGATGACTGGTTAAAATTTTTGGTGGTTTCTTGTTCAGTCCATAGGCCTACATCATGTGGCAAACCGGTGAGCATGTGGCTCTATTAGTATAGGAGATACCTGAAAACATATCACACTTTTCATCATAGTGCTTTTACCAATGCATAAAATGCATGGAGAAGTCATTTCGAATGACTGGTCCTCAGTGTTGTGAGAACGATGACTGGTTAAAATTTTTGGTGGTTTCTTGTTCAGTCCATAGGCCTACATCATGTGGCAAACCGGTGAGCATGTGGCTCTATTAGTATAGGAAATACCTGAAAACATATCACACTTTTCATCATAGTGCTCTTACCAATGCATAAAATGCATGGAGAAGTCATTTCGAATGACTGGTCCTCAGTGTTGTGAGAACGATGACTGGTTAAAATTTTTGGTGGTTTCTTGTTCAGTCCATAGGCCTACATCATGTGGCAAACCGGTGAGCATGTGGCTCTATTAGTATAGGAGATACCTGAAAACATATCACACTTTTCATCATAGTGCTTTTACCAATGCATAAAATGCATGGAGAAGTCATTTCGAATGACTGGTCCTCAGTGTTGTGAGAACGATGACTGGTTAAAATTTTTGGTGGTTTCTTGTTCAGTCCATAGGCCTACATCATGTGGCAAACCGGTGAGCATGTGGCTCTATTAGTATAGGAGATACCTGAAAACATATCACACTTTTCATCATAGTGCTTTTACCAATGCATAAAATGCATGGAGAAGTGATTTCGAATGACTGGTCCTCAGTGTTGTGAGAACGATGACTGGTTAAAATTTTTGGTGGTTTCTTGTTCAGTCCATAGGCCTACATCATGTGGCAAACCGGTGAGCATGTGGCTCTATTAGTATAGGAAATACCTGAAAACATATCACACTTTTCATCATAGTGCTTTTACCAATGCATAAAATGCATGGAGAAGTCATTTCGAATGACTGGTCCTCAGTGTTGTGAGAACGATAACTGGTTAAAATTTTTGGTGGTTTCTTGTTCAGTCCATAGGCCTACATCATGTGGCAAACCGGTGAGCATGTGGCTCTATTAGTATAGGAGATACCTGAAAACATATCACACTTTTCATCATAGTGCTTTTACCAATGCATAAAATGCATGGAGAAGTCATTTCAAATGACTGGTCCTCAGTGTTGTCAGAACGATGACTGGTTAAAATTTTTGGTGGTTTCTTGTTCAGTCCATAGGCCTACATCATGTGGCAAACCGGTGAGCATGTGGCTCTATTAGTATAGGAGATACCTGAAAACATATCACACTTTTCATCATAGTGCTTTTACCAATGCATAAAATGCATGGAGAAGTCATTTCGAATGACTGGTCCTCAGTGTTGTGAGAACGATGACTGGTTAAAATTTTTGGTGGTTTCTTGTTCAGTCCATAGGCCTACATCATGTGGCAAACCGGTGAGCATGTGGCTCTATTAGTATAGGAGATACCTGAAAACATATCACACTTTTCATCATAGTGCTTTTACCAATGCATAAAATGCATGGAGAAGTCATTTCGAATGACTGGTCCTCAGTGTTGTGAGAACGATGACTGGTTAAAATTTTTGGTGGTTTCTTGTTCAGTCCATAGGCCTACATCATGTGGCAAACCGGTGAGCATGTGGCTCTATTAGTATAGGAGATACCTGAAAACATATCACACTTTTCATCATAGTGCTTTTACCAATGCATAAAATGCATGGAGAAGTCATTTTGAATGACTGGTCCTCACTGTTGTGAGAACGATGACTGGTTAAAATTTTTGGTGGTTTCTTGTTCAGTCCATAGGCCTACATCATGTGGCAAACCGGTGAGCATGTGGCTCTATTAGTATAGGAGATACCTGAAAACATATCACACTTTTCATCATAGTGCTTTTACCAATGCATAAAATGCATGGAGAAGTCATTTCGAATGACTGGTCCTCAGTGTTGTGAGAACGATGACTGGTTAAAATTTTTGGTGGTTTCTTGTTCAGTCCATAGGCCTACATCATGTGGCAAACCGGTGAGCATGTGGCTCTATTAGTATAGGAGATACCTGAAAACATATCACACTTTTCATCATAGTGCTTTTACCAATGCATAAAATGCATGGAGAAGTCATTTCGAATGACTGGTCCTCAGTGTTGTGAGAATGATGACTGGTTAAAATTTTTGGTGGTTTCTTGTTCAGTCCATAGGCCTACATCATGTGGCAAACCGGTGAGCATGTGGCTCTATTAGTATAGGAGATACCTGAAAACATATCACACTTTTCATCATAGTGCTTTTACCAATGCATAAAATGCATGGAGAAGTCATTTCGAATGACTGGTCCTCAGTGTTGTGAGTACGATGACTGGTTAAAATTTTTGGTGGTTTCTTGTTCAGTCCATAGGCCTACATCATGTGGCAAACCGGTGAGCATGTGGCTCTATTAGTATAGGAGATACCTGAAAACATATCACACTTTTCATCATAGTGCTTTTACCAATGCATAAAATGCATGGAGAAGTCATTTCGAATGACTGGTCCTCAGTGTTGTGAGAACGATGACTGGTTAAAATTTTTGGTGGTTTCTTGTTCAGTCCATAGGCCTACATCATGTGGCAAACCGGTGAGCATGTGGCTCTATTAGTATAGGAGATACCTGAAAACATATCACACTTTTCATCATAGTGCTTTTACCAATGCATAAAATGCATGGAGAAGTCATTTTGAATGACTGGTCCTCAGTGTTGTGAGAACGATGACTGGTTAAAATTTTTGGTGGTTTCTTGTTCAGTCCATAGGCCTACATCATGTGGCAAACCGGTGAGCATGTTGCTCTATTAGTATAGGAGATACCTGAAAACATATCACACTTTTCATCATAGTGCTTTTACCAATGCATAAAATGCATGGAGAAGTCATTTCGAATGACTGGTCCTCAGTGTTGTGAGAACGATGACTGGTTAAAATTTTTGGTGGTTTCTTGTTCAGTCCATAGGCCTACATCATGTGGCAAACCGGTGAGCATGTGGCTCTATTAATATAGGAGATACCTGAAAACATATCACACTTTTCATCATAGTGCTTTTACCAATGCATAAAATGCATGGAGAAGTCATTTCGAATGACTGGTCCTCAGTGTTGTGAGAACGATGACTGGTTAAAATTTTTGGTGGTTTCTTGTTCAGTCCATAGGCCTACATCATGTGGCAAACCGGTGAGCATGTGGCTCTATTAGTATAGGAGATACCTGAAAACATATCACACTTTTCATCATAGTGCTTTTACCAATGCAGAAAATGCATGGAGAAGTCATTTCGAATGACTGGTCCTCAGTGTTGTGAGAACGATGACTGGTTGAAATTTTTGGTGGTTTCTTGTTCAGTCCATAGGCCTACATCATGTGGCAAACGGTGAGCATGTGGCTCTATTAGTATAGGAGATACCTGAAAACATATCACACTTTTCATCATAGTGCTTTTACCAATGCATAAAATGCATGGAGAAGTCATTTTGAATGACTGGTCCTCAGTGTTGTGAGAACGATGACTGGTTAAAATTTTTCGTGGTTTCTTGTTCAGTCCATAGGCCTACATCATGTGGCAAACCGGTGAGCATGTGGCTCTATTAGTATAGGAGATACCTGAAAACATATCACACTTTTCATCATAGTGCTTTTACCAATGCATAAAATGCATGGAGAAGTCATTTCGAATGACTGGTCCTCAGTGTTGTGAGAACGATGACTGGTTAAAATTTTTGGTGGTTTCTTGTTCAGTCCATAGGCCCACATCATGTGGCAAACCGGTGAGCATGTGGCTCTATTAGTATAGGAGATACCTGAAAACATATCACACTTTTCATCATAGTGCTTTTACCAATGCATAAAATGCATGGAGAAGTCATTTCGAATGACTGGTCCTCAGTGTTGTGAGAACGATGACTGGTTAAAATTTTTGGTGGTTTCTTGTTCAGTCCATAGGCCTACATCATGTGGCAAACCGGTGAGCATGTGGCTCTATTAGTATAGGAGATACCTGAAAGCATATCACACTTTTCATCATAGTGCTTTTACCAATGCATAAAATGCATGGAGAAGTCATTTCGAATGACTGGTCCTCAGTGTTGTGAGAACGATGACTGGTTAAAATTTTTGGTGGTTTCTTGTTCAGTCCATAGGCCTACATCATGTGGCAAACCGGTGAGCATGTGGCTCTATTAGTATAGGAGATACCTGAAAACATATCACACTTTTCATCATAGTGCTTTTACCAATGCATAAAATGCATGGAGAAGTCATTTCGAATGACTGGTCCTCAGTGTTGTGAGAACGATGACTGGTTAAAATTTTTGGTGGTTTCTTGTTCAGTCCATGGGCCTACATCATGTGGCAAACCGGTGAGCATGTGGCTCTATTAGTATAGGAGATACCTGAAAACATATCACACTTTTCATCATAGTGCTTTTACCAATGCATAAAATGCATGGAGAAGTCATTTCGAATGACTGGTCCTCAGTGTTGTGAGAACGATGACTGGTTAAAATTTTTCGTGGTTTCTTGTTCAGTCCATAGGCCTACATCATGTGGCAAACCGGTGAGCATGTGGCTCTATTAGTATAGGAGATACCTGAAAACATATCACACTTTTCATCATAGTGCTTTTACCAATGCATAAAATGCATGGAGAAGTCATTTCGAATGACTGGTCCTCAGTGTTGTGAGAACGATGACTGGTTAAAATTTTTGGTGGTTTCTTGTTCAGTCCATAGGCCTACATCATGTGGCAAACCGGTGAGCATGTGGCTCTATTAGTATAGGAGATACCTGAAAACATATCACACTTTTCATCATAGTGCTTTTACCAATGCAGAAAATGCATGGAGAAGTCATTTCGAATGACTGGTCCTCAGTGTTGTGAGAACGATGACTGGTTAAAATTTTTGGTGGTTTCTTGTTCAGTCCATAGGCCTACATCATGTGGCAAACCGGTGAGCATGTGGCTCTATTAGTATAGGAGATACCTGAAAACATATCACACTTTTCATCATAGTGCTTTTACCAATGCATAAAATGCATGGAGAAGTCATTTCGAATGACTGGTCCTCAGTGTTGTGAGTACGATGACTGGTTAAAATTTTTGGTGGTTTCTTGTTCAGTCCATAGGCCTACATCATGTGGCAAACCGGTGAGCATGTGGCTCTATTAGTATAGGAGATACCTGAAAACATATCACACTTTTCATCATAGTGCTTTTACCAATGCATAAAATGCATGGAGAAGTCATTTCGAATGACTGGTCCTCAGTGTTGTGAGAACGATGACTGGTTAAAATTTTTGGTGGTTTCTTGTTCAGTCCATAGGCCTACATCATGTGGCAAACCGGTGAGCATGTGGCTCTATTAGTATAGGAGATACCTGAAAACATATAACACTTTTCATCATAGTGCTTTTACCAATGCATAAAATGCATGGAGAAGCCATTTTGAATGACTGGTCCTCAGTGTTGTGAGAACGATGACTGGTTAACATTTTTGGTGGTTTCTTGTTCAGTCCATAGGCCTACATCATGTGGCAAACCGGTGAGCATGTTGCTCTATTAGTATAGGAGATACCTGAAAACATATCACACTTTTCATCATAGTGCTTTTACCAATGCATAAAATGCATGGAGAAGTCATATCGAATGACTGGTCCTCAGTGTTGTGAGAACGATGACTGGTTAAAATTTTTGGTGGTTTCTTGTTCAGTCCATAGGCCTACATCATGTGGCAAACCGGTGAGCATGTGGCTCTATTAGTATAGGAGATACCTGAAAACATATCACACTTTTCATCATAGTGCTTTTACCAATGCATAAAATGCATGGAGAAGTCATTTCGAATGACTGGTCCTCAGTGTTGTGAGAACGATGACTGGTTAAAATTTTTGGTGGTTTCTTGTTCAGTCCATAGGCCTACATCATGTGGCAAACCGGTGAGCATGTGGCTCTATTAGTATAGGAGATACCTGAAAACATATCACACTTTTCATCATAGTGCTTTTACCAATGCAGAAAATGCATGGAGAAGTCATTTCGAATGACTGGTCCTCAGTGTTGTGAGAACGATGACTGGTTAAAATTTTTGGTGGTTTCTTGTTCAGTCCATAGGCCTACATCATGTGGCAAACCGGTGAGCATGTGGCTCTATTAGTATAGGAGATACCTGAAAACATATCACACTTTTCATCATAGTGCTTTTACCAATGCAGAAAATGCATGGAGAAGTCATTTCGAATGACTGGTCCTCAGTGTTGTGAGAACGATGACTGGTTAAAATTTTTGGTGGTTTCTTGTTCAGTCCATAGGCCTACATCATGTGGCAAACCGGTGAGCATGTGGCTCTATTAGTATAGGAGATACCTGAAAACATATCACACTTTTCATCATAGTGCTTTTACCAATGCATAAAATGCATGGAGAAGTCATTTCGAATGACTGGTCCTCAGTGTTGTGAGTACGATGACTGGTTAAAATTTTTGGTGGTTTCTTGTTCAGTCCATAGGCCTACATCATGTGGCAAACCGGTGAGCATGTGGCTCTATTAGTATAGGAGATACCTGAAAACATATCACACTTTTCATCATAGTGCTTTTACCAATGCATAAAATGCATGGAGAAGTCATTTCGAATGACTGGTCCTCAGTGTTGTGAGAACGATGACTGGTTGAAATTTTTGGTGGTTTCTTGTTCAGTCCATAGGCCTACATCATGTGGCAAACGGTGAGCATGTGGCTCTATTAGTATAGGAGATACCTGAAAACATATCACACTTTTCATCATAGTGCTTTTACCAATGCATAAAATGCATGGAGAAGTCATTTTGAATGACTGGTCCTCAGTGTTGTGAGAACGATGACTGGTTAAAATTTTTGGTGGTTTCTTGTTCAGTCCATAGGCCTACATCATGTGGCAAACCGGTGAGCATGTGGCTCTATTAGTATAGGAGATACCTGAAAACATATCACACTTTTCATCATAGTGCTTTTACCAATGCATAAAATGCATGGAGAAGTCATTTCGAATGACTGGTCCTCAGTGTTGTGAGAACGATGACTGGTTAAAATTTTTGGTGGTTTCTTGTTCAGTCCATAGGCCCACATCATGTGGCAAACCGGTGAGCATGTGGCTCTATTAGTATAGGAGATACCTGAAAACATATCACACTTTTCATCATAGTGCTTTTACCAATGCATAAAATGCATGGAGAAGTCATTTCGAATGACTGGTCCTCAGTGTTGTGAGAACGATGACTGGTTAAAATTTTTGGTGGTTTCTTGTTCAGTCCATAGGCCTACATCATGTGGCAAACCGGTGAGCATGTGGCTCTATTAGTATAGGAGATACCTGAAAGCATATCACACTTTTCATCATAGTGCTTTTACCAATGCATAAAATGCATGGAGAAGTCATTTCGAATGACTGGTCCTCAGTGTTGTGAGAACGATGACTGGTTAAAATTTTTGGTGGTTTCTTGTTCAGTCCATAGGCCTACATCATGTGGCAAACCGGTGAGCATGTGGCTCTATTAGTATAGGAGATACCTGAAAACATATCACACTTTTCATCATAGTGCTTTTACCAATGCATAAAATGCATGGAGAAGTCATTTCGAATGACTGGTCCTCAGTGTTGTGAGAACGATGACTGGTTAAAATTTTTGGTGGTTTCTTGTTCAGTCCATGGGCCTACATCATGTGGCAAACCGGTGAGCATGTGGCTCTATTAGTATAGGAGATACCTGAAAACATATCACACTTTTCATCATAGTGCTTTTACCAATGCATAAAATGCATGGAGAAGTCATTTCGAATGACTGGTCCTCAGTGTTGTGAGAACGATGACTGGTTAAAATTTTTCGTGGTTTCTTGTTCAGTCCATAGGCCTACATCATGTGGCAAACCGGTGAGCATGTGGCTCTATTAGTATAGGAGATACCTGAAAACATATCACACTTTTCATCATAGTGCTTTTACCAATGCATAAAATGCATGGAGAAGTCATTTCGAATGACTGGTCCTCAGTGTTGTGAGAACGATGACTGGTTAAAATTTTTGGTGGTTTCTTGTTCAGTCCATAGGCCTACATCATGTGGCAAACCGGTGAGCATGTGGCTCTATTAGTATAGGAGATACCTGAAAACATATCACACTTTTCATCATAGTGCTTTTACCAATGCAGAAAATGCATGGAGAAGTCATTTCGAATGACTGGTCCTCAGTGTTGTGAGAACGATGACTGGTTAAAATTTTTGGTGGTTTCTTGTTCAGTCCATAGGCCTACATCATGTGGCAAACCGGTGAGCATGTGGCTCTATTAGTATAGGAGATACCTGAAAACATATCACACTTTTCATCATAGTGCTTTTACCAATGCATAAAATGCATGGAGAAGTCATTTCGAATGACTGGTCCTCAGTGTTGTGAGTACGATGACTGGTTAAAATTTTTGGTGGTTTCTTGTTCAGTCCATAGGCCTACATCATGTGGCAAACCGGTGAGCATGTGGCTCTATTAGTATAGGAGATACCTGAAAACATATCACACTTTTCATCATAGTGCTTTTACCAATGCATAAAATGCATGGAGAAGTCATTTCGAATGACTGGTCCTCAGTGTTGTGAGAACGATGACTGGTTAAAATTTTTGGTGGTTTCTTGTTCAGTCCATAGGCCTACATCATGTGGCAAACCGGTGAGCATGTGGCTCTATTAGTATAGGAGATACCTGAAAACATATAACACTTTTCATCATAGTGCTTTTACCAATGCATAAAATGCATGGAGAAGTCATTTTGAATGACTGGTCCTCAGTGTTGTGAGAACGATGACTGGTTAACATTTTTGGTGGTTTCTTGTTCAGTCCATAGGCCTACATCATGTGGCAAACCGGTGAGCATGTTGCTCTATTAGTATAGGAGATACCTGAAAACATATCACACTTTTCATCATAGTGCTTTTACCAATGCATAAAATGCATGGAGAAGTCATATCGAATGACTGGTCCTCAGTGTTGTGAGAACGATGACTGGTTAAAATTTTTGGTGGTTTCTTGTTCAGTCCATAGGCCTACATCATGTGGCAAACCGGTGAGCATGTGGCTCTATTAGTATAGGAGATACCTGAAAACATATCACACTTTTCATCATAGTGCTTTTACCAATGCATAAAATGCATGGAGAAGTCATTTCGAATGACTGGTCCTCAGTGTTGTGAGAACGATGACTGGTTAAAATTTTTGGTGGTTTCTTGTTCAGTCCATAGGCCTACATCATGTGGCAAACCGGTGAGCATGTGGCTCTATTAGTATAGGAGATACCTGAAAACATATCACACTTTTCATCATAGTGCTTTTACCAATGCAGAAAATGCATGGAGAAGTCATTTCGAATGACTGGTCCTCAGTGTTGTGAGAACGATGACTGGTTAAAATTTTTGGTGGTTTCTTGTTCAGTCCATAGGCCTACATCATGTGGCAAACCGGTGAGCATGTGGCTCTATTAGTATAGGAGATACCTGAAAACATATCACACTTTTCATCATAGTGCTTTTACCAATGCAGAAAATGCATGGAGAAGTCATTTCGAATGACTGGTCCTCAGTGTTGTGAGAACGATGACTGGTTAAAATTTTTGGTGGTTTCTTGTTCAGTCCATAGGCCTACATCATGTGGCAAACCGGTGAGCATGTGGCTCTATTAGTATAGGAGATACCTGAAAACATATCACACTTTTCATCATAGTGCTTTTACCAATGCATAAAATGCATGGAGAAGTCATTTCGAATGACTGGTCCTCAGTGTTGTGAGTACGATGACTGGTTAAAATTTTTGGTGGTTTCTTGTTCAGTCCATAGGCCTACATCATGTGGCAAACCGGTGAGCATGTGGCTCTATTAGTATAGGAGATACCTGAAAACATATCACACTTTTCATCATAGTGCTTTTACCAATGCATAAAATGCATGGAGAAGTCATTTCGAATGACTGGTCCTCAGTGTTGTGAGAACGATGACTGGTTGAAATTTTTGGTGGTTTCTTGTTCAGTCCATAGGCCTACATCATGTGGCAAACGGTGAGCATGTGGCTCTATTAGTATAGGAGATACCTGAAAACATATCACACTTTTCATCATAGTGCTTTTACCAATGCATAAAATGCATGGAGAAGTCATTTTGAATGACTGGTCCTCAGTGTTGTGAGAACGATGACTGGTTAAAATTTTTGGTGGTTTCTTGTTCAGTCCATAGGCCTACATCATGTGGCAAACCGGTGAGCATGTGGCTCTATTAGTATAGGAGATACCTGAAAACATATCACACTTTTCATCATAGTGCTTTTACCAATGCATAAAATGCATGGAGAAGTCATTTCGAATGACTGGTCCTCAGTGTTGTGAGAACGATGACTGGTTAAAATTTTTGGTGGTTTCTTGTTCAGTCCATAGGCCTACATCATGTGGCAAACCGGTGAGCATGTGGCTCTATTAGTATAGGAGATACCTGAAAACATATCACACTTTTCATCATAGTGCTTTTACCAATGCAGAAAATGCATGGAGAAGTCATTTCGAATGACTGGTCCTCAGTGTTGTGAGAACGATGACTGGTTAAAATTTTTGGTGGTTTCTTGTTCAGTCCATAGGCCTACATCATGTGGCAAACCGGTGAGCATGTGGCTCTATTAGTATAGGAGATACCTGAAAACATATCACACTTTTCATCATAGTGCTTTTACCAATGCATAAAATGCATGGAGAAGTCATTTCGAATGACTGGTCCTCAGTGTTGTGAGTACGATGACTGGTTAAAATTTTTGGTGGTTTCTTGTTCAGTCCATAGGCCTACATCATGTGGCAAACCGGTGAGCATGTGGCTCTATTAGTATAGGAGATACCTGAAAACATATCACACTTTTCATCATAGTGCTTTTACCAATGCATAAAATGCATGGAGAAGTCATTTCGAATGACTGGTCCTCAGTGTTGTGAGAACGATGACTGGTTAAAATTTTTGGTGGTTTCTTGTTCAGTCCATAGGCCTACATCATGTGGCAAACCGGTGAGCATGTGGCTCTATTAGTATAGGAGATACCTGAAAACATATAACACTTTTCATCATAGTGCTTTTACCAATGCATAAAATGCATGGAGAAGTCATTTTGAATGACTGGTCCTCAGTGTTGTGAGAACGATGACTGGTTAAAATTTTAGGTGGTTTCTTGTTCAGTCCATAGGCCTACATCATGTGGCAAACCGGTGAGCATGTTGCTCTATTAGTATAGGAGATACCTGAAAACATATCACACTTTTCATCATAGTGCTTTTACCAATGCATAAAATGCATGGAGAAGTCATATCGATTGACTGGTCCTCAGTGTTGTGAGAACGATGACTGGTTAAAATTTTTGGTGGTTTCTTGTTCAGTCCATAGGCCTACATCATGTGGCAAACCGGTGAGCATGTGGCTCTATTAGTATAGGAGATACCTGAAAACATATCACACTTTTCATCATAGTGCTTTTACCAATGCATAAAATGCATGGAGAAGTCATTTCGAATGACTGGTCCTCAGTGTTGTGAGAACGATGACTGGTTAAAATTTTTGGTGGTTTCTTGTTCAGTCCATAGGCCTACATCATGTGGCAAACCGGTGAGCATGTGGCTCTATTAGTATAGGAGATACCTGAAAACATATCACACTTTTCATCATAGTGCTTTTACCAATGCAGAAAATGCATGGAGAAGTCATTTCGAATGACTGGTCCTCAGTGTTGTGAGAACGATGACTGGTTAAAATTTTTGGTGGTTTCTTGTTCAGTCCATAGGCCTACATCATGTGGCAAACCGGTGAGCATGTGGCTCTATTAGTATAGGAGATACCTGAAAACATATCACACTTTTCATCATAGTGCTTTTACCAATGCATAAAATGCATGGAGAAGTCATTTCGAATGACTGGTCCTCAGTGTTGTGAGTACGATGACTGGTTAAAATTTTTGGTGGTTTCTTGTTCAGTCCATAGGCCTACATCATGTGGCAAACCGGTGAGCATGTGGCTCTATTAGTATAGGAGATACCTGAAAACATATCACACTTTTCATCATAGTGCTTTTACCAATGCATAAAATGCATGGAGAAGTCATTTCGAATGACTGGTCCTCAGTGTTGTGAGAACGATGACTGGTTAAAATTTTTGGTGGTTTCTTGTTCAGTCCATGGGCCTACATCATGTGGCAAACCGGTGAGCATGTGGCTCTATTAGTATAGGAGATACCTGAAAACATATCACACTTTTCATCATAGTGCTTTTACCAATGGATAAAATGCATGGAGAAGTCATTTCGAATGACTGGTCCTCAGTGTTGTGAGAACGATGACTGGTTAAAATTTTTCGTGGTTTCTTGTTCAGTCCATAGGCCTACATCATGTGGCAAACCGGTGAGCATGTGGCTCTATTAGTATAGGAGATACCTGAAAACATATCACACTTTTCATCATAGTGCTTTTACCAATGCATAAAATGCATGGAGAAGTCATTTCGAATGACTGGTCCTCAGTGTTGTGAGAACGATGACTGGTTAAAATTTTTGGTGGTTTCTTGTTCAGTCCATAGGCCTACATCATGTGGCAAACCGGTGAGCATGTGGCTCTATTAGTATAGGAGATACCTGAAAACATATCACACTTTTCATCATAGTGCTTTTACCAATGCAGAAAATGCATGGAGAAGTCATTTCGAATGACTGGTCCTCAGTGTTGTGAGAACGATGACTGGTTAAAATTTTTGGTGGTTTCTTGTTCAGTCCATAGGCCTACATCATGTGGCAAACCGGTGAGCATGTGGCTCTATTAGTATAGGAGATACCTGAAAACATATCACACTTTTCATCATAGTGCTTTTACCAATGCATAAAATGCATGGAGAAGTCATTTCGAATGACTGGTCCTCAGTGTTGTGAGTACGATGACTGGTTAAAATTTTTGGTGGTTTCTTGTTCAGTCCATAGGCCTACATCATGTGGCAAACCGGTGAGCATGTGGCTCTATTAGTATAGGAGATACCTGAAAACATATCACACTTTTCATCATAGTGCTTTTACCAATGCATAAAATGCATGGAGAAGTCATTTCGAATGACTGGTCCTCAGTGTTGTGAGAACGATGACTGGTTAAAATTTTTGGTGGTTTCTTGTTCAGTCCATAGGCCTACATCATGTGGCAAACCGGTGAGCATGTGGCTCTATTAGTATAGGAGATACCTGAAAACATATAACACTTTTCATCATAGTGCTTTTACCAATGCATAAAATGCATGGAGAAGTCATTTTGAATGACTGGTCCTCAGTGTTGTGAGAACGATGACTGGTTAACATTTTTGGTGGTTTCTTGTTCAGTCCATAGGCCTACATCATGTGGCAAACCGGTGAGCATGTTGCTCTATTAGTATAGGAGATACCTGAAAACATATCACACTTTTCATCATAGTGCTTTTACCAATGCATAAAATGCATGGAGAAGTCATATCGAATGACTGGTCCTCAGTGTTGTGAGAACGATGACTGGTTAAAATTTTTGGTGGTTTCTTGTTCAGTCCATAGGCCTACATCATGTGGCAAACCGGTGAGCATGTGGCTCTATTAGTATAGGAGATACCTGAAAACATATCACACTTTTCATCATAGTGCTTTTACCAATGCATAAAATGCATGGAGAAGTCATTTCGAATGAATGGTCCTCAGTGTTGTGAGAACGATGACTGGTTAAAATTTTTGGTGGTTTCTTGTTCAGTCCATAGGCCTACATCATGTGGCAAACCGGTGAGCATGTGGCTCTATTAGTATAGGAGATACCTGAAAACATATCACACTTTTCATCATAGTGCTTTTACCAATGCAGAAAATGCATGGAGAAGTCATTTCGAATGACTGGTCCTCAGTGTTGTGAGAACGATGACTGGTTAAAATTTTTGGTGGTTTCTTGTTCAGTCCATAGGCCTACATCATGTGGCAAACCGGTGAGCATGTGGCTCTATTAGTATAGGAGATACCTGAAAACATATCACACTTTTCATCATAGTGCTTTTACCAATGCATAAAATGCATGGAGAAGTCATTTCGAATGACTGGTCCTCAGTGTTGTGAGTACGATGACTGGTTAAAATTTTTGGTGGTTTCTTGTTCAGTCCATAGGCCTACATCATGTGGCAAACCGGTGAGCATGTGGCTCTATTAGTATAGGAGATACCTGAAAACATATCACACTTTTCATCATAGTGCTTTTACCAATGCATAAAATGCATGGAGAAGTCATTTCGAATGACTGGTCCTCAGTGTTGTGAGAACGATGACTGGTTAAAATTTTTGGTGGTTTCTTGTTCAGTCCATAGGCCTACATCATGTGGCAAACCGGTGAGCATGTGGCTCTATTAGTATAGGAGATACCTGAAAACATATCACACTTTTCATCATAGTGCTTTTACCAATGCATAAAATGCATGGAGAAGTCATTTTGAATGACTGGTCCTCAGTGTTGTGAGAACGATGACTGGTTAAAATTTTTGGTGGTTTCTTGTTCAGTCCATAGGCCTACATCATGTGGCAAACCGGTGAGCATGTGGCTCTATTAGTATAGGAGATACCTGAAAACATATCACACTTTTCATCATAGTGCTTTTACCAATGCATAAAATGCATGGAGAAGTCATTTCGAATGACTGGTCCTCAGTGTTGTGAGAATGATGACTGGTTAAAATTTTTGGTGGTTTCTTGTTCAGTCCATAGGCCCACATCATGTGGCAAACCGGTGAGCATGTGGCTCTATTAGTATAGGAGATACCTGAAAACATATCACACTTTTCATCATAGTGCTTTTACCAATGCATAAAATGCATGGAGAAGTCATTTCGAATGACTGGTCCTCAGTGTTGTGAGAACGATGACTGGTTAAAATTTTTGGTGGTTTCTTGTTCAGTCCATAGGCCTACATCATGTGGCAAACCGGTGAGCATGTGGCTCTATTAGTATAGGAGATACCTGAAAGCATATCACACTTTTCATCATAGTGCTTTTACCAATGCATAAAATGCATGGAGAAGTCATTTCGAATGACTGGTCCTCAGTGTTGTGAGAACGATGACTGGTTAAAATTTTTGGTGGTTTCTTGTTCAGTCCATAGGCCTACATCATGTGGCAAACCGGTGAGCATGTGGCTCTATTAGTATAGGAGATACCTGAAAACATATCACACTTTTCATCATAGTGCTTTTACCAATTCATAAAATGCATGGAGAAGTCATTTCGAATGACTGGTCCTCAGTGTTGTGAGAACGATGACTGGTTAAAATTTTTGGTGGTTTCTTGTTCAGTCCATGGGCCTACATCATGTGGCAAACCGGTGAGCATGTGGCTCTATTAGTATAGGAGATACCTGAAAACATATCACACTTTTCATCATAGTGCTTTTACCAATGCATAAAATGCATGGAGAAGTCATTTCGAATGACTGGTCCTCAGTGTTGTGAGAACGATGACTGGTTAAAATTTTTCGTGGTTTCTTGTTCAGTCCATAGGCCTACATCATGTGGCAAACCGGTGAGCATGTGGCTCTATTAGTATAGGAGATACCTGAAAACATATCACACTTTTCATCATAGTGCTTTTACCAATGCATAATATGCATGGAGAAGTCATTTCGAATGACTGGTCCTCAGTGTTGTGAGAACGATGACTGGTTAAAATTTTTGGTGGTTTCTTGTTCAGTCCATAGGCCTACATCATGTGGCAAACCGGTGAGCATGTGGCTCTATTAGTATAGGAGATACCTGAAAACATATCACACTTTTCATCATAGTGCTTTTACCAATGCATAAAATGCATGGAGAAGTCATTTCGAATGACTGGTCCTCAGTGTTGTGAGAACGATGACTGGTTAAAATTTTTGGTGGTTTCTTGTTCAGTCCATAGGCCTACATCATGTGGCAAACCGGTGAGCATGTGGCTCTATTAGTATAGGAGATACCTGAAAACATATCACACTTTTCATCATAGTGCTTTTACCAATGCATAAAATGCATGGAGAAGTCATTTCGAATGATTGGTCCTCAGTGTTGTGAGAACGATGACTGGTTAAAATTTTTGGTGGTTTCTTGTTCAGTCCATAGGCCTACATCATGTGGCAAACCGGTGAGCATGTGGCTCTATTAGTATAGGAGATACCTGAAAACATATCACACTTTTCATCATAGTGCTTTTACCAATGCATAAAATGCATGGAGAAGTCATTTCGAATGACTGGTCCTCAGTGTTGTGAGAACGATGACTGGTTAAAATTTTTGGTGGTTTCTTGTTCAGTCCATGGGCCTACATCATGTGGCAAACCGGTGAGCATGTGGCTCTATTAGTATAGGAGATACCTGAAAACATATCACACTTTTCATCATAGTGCTTTTACCAATGCATAAAATGCATGGAGAAGTCATTTCGAACGACTGGTCCTCAGTGTTGTGAGAACGATGACTGGTTAAAATTTTTGGTGGTTTCTTGTTCAGTCCATAGGCCTACATCATGTGGCAAACCGGTGAGCATGTGGCTCTATTAGTATAGGAAATAACTGAAAACATATCACACTTTTCATCATAGTGCTCTTACCAATGCATAAAATGCATGGAGAAGTCATTTCGAATGACTGGTCCTCAGTGTTGTGAGAACGATGACTGGTTAAAATTTTTGGTGGTTTCTTGTTCAGTCCATAGGCCTACATCATGTGGCAAACCGGTGAGCATGTGGCTCTATTAGTATAGGAGATACCTGAAAACATATCACACTTTTCATCATAGTGCTTTTACCAATGCATAAAATGCATGGAGAAGTCATTTCGAATGACTGGTCCTCAGTGTTGTGAGAACGATGACTGGTTAAAATTTTTGGTGGTTTCTTGTTCAGTCCATAGGCCTACATCATGTGGCAAACCGGTGAGCATGTGGCTCTATTAGTATAGGAGATACCTGAAAACATATCACACTTTTCATCATAGTGCTTTTACCAATGCAGAAAATGCATGGAGAAGTCATTTCGAATGACTGGTCCTCAGTGTTGTGAGAACGATGACTGGTTAAAATTTTTGGTGGTTTCTTGTTCAGTCCATAGGACTACATCATGTGGCAAACCGGTGAGCATGTGGCTCTATTAGTATAGGAGATACCTGAAAACATATCACACTTTTCATCATAGTGCTTTTACCAATGCATAAAATGCATGGAGAAGTCATTTCGAATGACTGGTCCTCAGTGTTGTGAGTACGATGACTGGTTAAAATTTTTGGTGGTTTCTTGTTCAGTCCATAGGCCTACATCATGTGGCAAACCGGTGAGCATGTGGCTCTATTAGTATAGGAGATACCTGAAAACATATCACACTTTTCATCATAGTGCTTTTACCAATGCATAAAATGCATGGAGAAGTCATTTTGAATGACTGGTCCTCAGTGTTGTGAGAACGATGACTGGTTAAAATTTTTGGTGGTTTCTTGTTCAGTCCATAGGCCTACATCATGTGGCAAACCGGTGAGCATGTGGCTCTATTAGTATAGGAGATACCTGAAAACATATCACACTTTTCATCATAGTGCTTTTACCAATGCATAAAATGCATGGAGAAGTCATTTCGAATGACTGGTCCTCAGTGTTGTGAGAATGATGACTGGTTAAAATTTTTGGTGGTTTCTTGTTCAGTCCATAGGCCTACATCATGTGGCAAACCGGTGAGCATGTGGCTCTATTAGTATAGGAGATACCTGAAAACATATCACACTTTTCATCATAGTGCTTTTACCAATGCATAAAATGCATGGAGAAGTCATTTCGAATGACTGGTCCTCAGTGTTGTGAGAACGATGACTGGTTAAAATTTTTGGTGGTTTCTTGTTCAGTCCATAGGCCTACATCATGTGGCAAACCGGTGAGCATGTGGCTCTATTAGTATAGGAGATACCTGAAAGCATATCACACTTTTCATCATAGTGCTTTTACCAATGCATAAAATGCATGGAGAAGTCATTTCGAATGACTGGTCCTCAGTGTTGTGAGAACGATGACTGGTTAAAATTTTTGGTGGTTTCTTGTTCAGTCCATAGGCCTACATCATGTGGCAAACCGGTGAGCATGTGGCTCTATTAGTATAGGAGATACCTGAAAACATATCACACTTTTCATCATAGTGCTTTTACCAATGCATAAAATGCATGGAGAAGTCATTTCGAATGACTGGTCCTCAGTGTTGTGAGAACGATGACTGGTTAAAATTTTTGGTGGTTTCTTGTTCAGTCCATAGGCCTACATCATGTGGCAAACCGGTGAGCATGTGGCTCTATTAGTATAGGAGATACCTGAAAACATATCACACTTTTCATCATAGTGCTTTTACCAATGCAGAAAATGCATGGAGAAGTCATTTCGAATGACTGGTCCTCAGTGTTGTGAGAACGATGACTGGTTAAAATTTTTGGTGGTTTCTTGTTCAGTCCATAGGCCTACATCATGTGGCAAACCGGTGAGCATGTGGCTCTATTAGTATAGGAGATACCTGAAAACATATCACACTTTTCATCATAGTGCTTTTACCAATGCATAAAATGCATGGAGAAGTCATTTCGAATGACTGGTCCTCAGTGTTGTGAGTACGATGACTGGTTAAAATTTTTGGTGGTTTCTTGTTCAGTCCATAGGCCTACATCATGTGGCAAACCGGTGAGCATGTGGCTCTATTAGTATAGGAGATACCTGAAAACATATCACACTTTTCATCATAGTGCTTTTACCAATGCATAAAATGCATGGAGAAGTCATTTCGAATGACTGGTCCTCAGTGTTGTGAGAACGATGACTGGTTAAAATTTTTGGTGGTTTCTTGTTCAGTCCATAGGCCTACATCATGTGGCAAACCGGTGAGCATGTGGCTCTATTAGTATAGGAGATACCTGAAAACATATCACACTTTTCATCATAGTGCTTTTACCAATGCATAAAATGCATGGAGAAGTCATTTTGAATGACTGGTCCTCAGTGTTGTGAGAACGATGACTGGTTAAAATTTTTGGTGGTTTCTTGTTCAGTCCATAGGCCTACATCATGTGGCAAACCGGTGAGCATGTTGCTCTATTAGTATAGGAGATACCTGAAAACATATCACACTTTTCATCTTAGTGCTTTTACCAATGCATAAAATGCATGGAGAAGTCATTTCGAATGACTGGTCCTCAGTGTTGTGAGAACGATGACTGGTTAAAATTTTTGGTGGTTTCTTGTTCAGTCCATAGGCCTACATCATGTGGCAAACCGGTGAGCATGTGGCTCTATTAGTATAGGAGATACCTGAAAACATATCACACTTTTCATCATAGTGCTTTTACCAATGCATAAAATGCATGGAGAAGTCATTTCGAATGACTGGTCCTCAGTGTTGTGAGAACGATGACTGGTTAAAATTTTTGGTGGTTTCTTGTTCAGTCCATAGGCCTACATCATGTGGCAAACCGGTGAGCATGTGGCTCTATTAGTATAGGAGATACCTGAAAACATATCACACTTTTCATCATAGTGCTTTTACCAATGCAGAAAATGCATGGAGAAGTCATTTCGAATGACTGGTCCTCAGTGTTGTGAGAACGATGACTGGTTAAAATTTTTGGTGGTTTCTTGTTCAGTCCATAGGCCTACATCATGTGGCAAACCGGTGAGCATGTGGCTCTATTAGTATAGGAGATACCTGAAAACATATCACACTTTTCATCATAGTGCTTTTACCAATGCATAAAATGCATGGAGAAGTCATTTCAAATGACTGGTCCTCAGTGTTGTGAGTACGATGACTGGTTAAAATTTTTGGTGGTTTCTTGTTCAGTCCATAGGCCTACATCATGTGGCAAACCGGTGAGCATGTGGCTCTATTAGTATAGGAGATACCTGAAAACATATCACACTTTTCATCATAGTGCTTTTACCAATGCATAAAATGCATGGAGAAGTCATTTCGAATGACTGGTCCTCAGTGTTGTGAGAACGATGACTGGTTAAAATTTTTGGTGGTTTCTTGTTCAGTCCATAGGCCTACATCATGTGGCAAACCGGTGAGCATGTGGCTCTATTAGTATAGGAGATACCTGAAAACATATCACACTTTTCATCATAGTGCTTTTACCAATGCATAAAATGCATGGAGAAGTCATTTTGAATGACTGGTCCTCAGTGTTGTGAGAACGATGACTGGTTAAAATTTTTGGTGGTTTCTTGTTCAGTCCATAGGCCTACATCATGTGGCAAACCGGTGAGCATGTGGCTCTATTAGTATAGGAGATACCTGAAAACATATCACACTTTTCATCATAGTGCTTTTACCAATGCATAAAATGCATGGAGAAGTCATTTCGAATGACTGGTCCTCAGTGTTGTGAGAACGATGACTGGTTAAAATTTTTGGTGGTTTCTTGTTCAGTCCATAGGCCTACATCATGTGGCAAACCGGTGAGCATGTGGCTCTATTAGTATAGGAGATACCTGAAAACATATCACACTTTTCATCATAGTGCTTTTACCAATGCAGAAAATGCATGGAGAAGTCATTTCGAATGACTGGTCCTCAGTGTTGTGAGAACGATGACTGGTTAAAATTTTTGGTGGTTTCTTGTTCAGTCCATAGGACTACATCATGTGGCAAACCGGTGAGCATGTGGCTCTATTAGTATAGGAGATACCTGAAAACATATCACACTTTTCATCATAGTGCTTTTACCAATGCATAAAATGCATGGAGAAGTCATTTCGAATGACTGGTCCTCAGTGTTGTGAGTACGATGACTGGTTAAAATTTTTGGTGGTTTCTTGTTCAGTCCATAGGCCTACATCATGTGGCAAACCGGTGAGCATGTGGCTCTATTAGTATAGGAGATACCTGAAAACATATCACACTTTTCATCATAGTGCTTTTACCAATGCATAAAATGCATGGAGAAGTCATTTTGAATGACTGGTCCTCAGTGTTGTGAGAACGATGACTGGTTAAAATTTTTGGTGGTTTCTTGTTCAGTCCATAGGCCTACATCATGTGGCAAACCGGTGAGCATGTGGCTCTATTAGTACAGGAGATACCTGAAAACATATCACACTTTTCATCATAGTGCTTTTACCAATGCATAAAATGCATGGAGAAGTCATTTCGAATGACTGGTCCTCAGTGTTGTGAGAATGATGACTGGTTAAAATTTTTGGTGGTTTCTTGTTCAGTCCATAGGCCTACATCATGTGGCAAACCGGTGAGCATGTGGCTCTATTAGTATAGGAGATACCTGAAAACATATCACACTTTTCATCATAGTGCTTTTACCAATGCATAAAATGCATGGAGAAGTCATTTCGAATGACTGGTCCTCAGTGTTGTGAGAACGATGACTGGTTAAAATTTTTGGTGGTTTCTTGTTCAGTCCATAGGCCTACATCATGTGGCAAACCGGTGAGCATGTGGCTCTATTAGTATAGGAGATACCTGAAATCATATCACACTTTTCATCATAGTGCTTTTACCAATGCATAAAATGCATGGAGAAGTCATTTCGGAATGACTGGTCCTCAGTGTTGTGAGAACGATGACTGGTTAAAATTTTTGGTGGTTTCTTGTTCAGTCCATAGGCCTACATCATGTGGCAAACCGGTGAGCATGTGGCTCTATTAGTATAGGAGATACCTGAAAACATATCACACTTTTCATCATAGTGCTTTTACCAATGCATAAAATGCATGGAGAAGTAATTTCGAATGACTGGTCCTCAGTGTTGTGAGAACGATGACTGGTTAAAATTTTTGGTGGTTTCTTGTTCAGTCCATAGGCCTACATCATGTGGCAAACCGGTGAGCATGTGGCTCTATTAGTATAGGAGATACCTGAAAACATATCACACTTTTCATCATAGTGCTTTTACCAATGCAGAAAATGCATGGAGAAGTCATTTCGAATGACTGGTCCTCAGTGTTGTGAGAACGATGACTGGTTAAAATTTTTGGTGGTTTCTTGTTCAGTCCATAGGCCTACATCATGTGGCAAACCGGTGAGCATGTGGCTCTATTAGTATAGGAGATACCTGAAAACATATCACACTTTTCATCATAGTGCTTTTACCAATGCATAAAATGCATGGAGAAGTCATTTCGAATGACTGGTCCTCAGTGTTGTGAGTACGATGACTGGTTAAAATTTTTGGTGGTTTCTTGTTCAGTCCATAGGCCTACATCATGTGGCAAACCGGTGAGCATGTGGCTCTATTAGTATAGGAGATACCTGAAAACATATCACACTTTTCATCATAGTGCTTTTACCAATGCATAAAATGCATGGAGAAGTCATTTCGAATGACTGGTCCTCAGTGTTGTGAGAACGATGACTGGTTAAAATTTTTGGTGGTTTCTTGTTCAGTCCATAGGCCTACATCATGTGGCAAACCGGTGAGCATGTGGCTCTATTAGTATAGGAGATACCTGAAAACATATCACACTTTTCATCATAGTGCTTTTACCAATGCATAAAATGCATGGAGAAGTCATTTTGAATGACTGGTCCTCAGCGTTGTGAGAACGATGACTGGTTAAAATTTTTGGTGGTTTCTTGTTCAGTCCATAGGCCTACATCATGTGGCAATCCGGTGAGCATGTGGCTCTATTAGTATAGGAGATACCTGAAAACATATCACACTTTTCATCATAGTGCTTTTACCAATGCATAAAATGCATGGAGAAGTCATTTCGAATGACTGGTCCTCAGTGTTGTGAGAACGATGACTGGTTAAAATTTTTGGTGGTTTCTTGTTCAGTCCATAGGCCTACATCATGTGGCAAACCGGTGAGCATGTGGCTCTATTAGTATAGGAGATACCTGAAAACATATCACACTTTTCATCATAGTGCTTTTACCAATGCAGAAAATGCATGGAGAAGTCATTTCGAATGACTGGTCCTCAGTGTTGTGAGAACGATGACTGGTTAAAATTTTTGGTGGTTTCTTGTTCAGTCCATAGGACTACATCATGTGGCAAACCGGTGAGCATGTGGCTCTATTAGTATAGGAGATACCTGAAAACATATCACACTTTTCATCATAGTGCTTTTACCAATGCATAAAATGCATGGAGAAGTCATTTCGAATGACTGGTCCTCAGTGTTGTGAGTACGATGACTGGTTAAAGTTTTTGGTGGTTTCTTGTTCAGTCCATAGGCCTACATCATGTGGCAAACCGTTGAGCATGTGGCTCTATTAGTATAGGAGATACCTGAAAACATATCACACTTTTCATCATAGTGCTTTTACCAATGCATAAAATGCATGGAGAAGTCATTTTGAATGACTGGTCCTCAGTGTTGTGAGAACGATAACTGGTTAAAATTTTTGGTGGTTTCTTGTTCAGTCCATAGGCCTACATCATGTGGCAAACCGGTGAGCATGTGGCTCTATTAGTATAGGAGATACCTGAAAACATATCACACTTTTCATCATAGTGCTTTACCAATGCATAAAATGCATGGAGAAGTCATTTCGAATGACTGGTCCTCAGTGTTGTGAGAATGATGACTGGTTAAAATTTTTGGTGGTTTCTTGTTCAGTCCATAGGCCTACATCATGTGGCAAACCGGTGAGCATGTGGCTCTATTAGTATAGGAGATACCTGAAAACATATCACACTTTTCATCATAGTGCTTTTACCAATGCATAAAATGCATGGAGAAGTCATTTCGAATGACTGGTCCTCAGTGTTGTGAGAACGATGACTGGTTAAAATTTTTGGTGGTTTCTTGTTCAGTCCATAGGCCTACATCATGTGGCAAACCGGTGAGCATGTGGCTCTATTAGTATAGGAGATACCTGAAAGCATATCACACTTTTCATCATAGTGCTTTTACCAATGCATAAAATGCATGGAGAAGTCATTTCGAATGACTGGTCCTCAGTGTTGTGAGAACGATGACTGGTTAAAATTTTTGGTGGTTTCTTGTTCAGTCCATAGGCCTACATCATGTGGCAAACCGGTGAGCATGTGGCTCTATTAGTATAGGAGATACCTGAAAACATATCACACTTTTCATCATAGTGCTTTTACCAATGCATAAAATGCATGGAGAAGTCATTTCGAATGACTGGTCCTCAGTGTTGTGAGAACGATGACTGGTTAAAATTTTTGGTGGTTTCTTGTTCAGTCCATGGGCCTACATCATGTGGCAAACCGGTGAGCATGTGGCTCTATTAGTATAGGAGATACCTGAAAACATATCACACTTTTCATCATAGTGCTTTTACCAATGCATAAAATGCATGGAGAAGTCATTTCGAATGACTGGTCCTCAGTTTTGTGAGAACGATGACTGGTTAAAATTTTTGGTGGTTTCTTGTTCAGTCCATAGGCCTACATCATGTGGCAAACCGGTGAGCATGTGGCTCTATTAGTATAGGAGATACCTGAAAACATATCACACTTTTCATCATAGTGCTTTTACCAATGCATAAAATGCATGGAGAAGTCATTTCGAATGACTGGTCCTGAGTGTTGTGAGAACGATGACTGGTTAAAATTTTTGGTGGTTTCTTGTTCAGTCCATAGGCCTACATCATGTGGCAAACCGGTGAGCATGTGGCTCTATTAGTATAGGAGATACCTGAAAACATATCACACTTTTCATCATAGTGCTTTTACCAATGCATAAAATGCATGGAGAAGTCATTTCGAATGACTGGTCCTCAGTGTTGTGAGAACGATGACTGGTTAAAATTTTTGGTGGTTTCTTGTTCAGTCCATGGGCCTACATCATGTGGCAAACCAGTGAGCATGTGGCTCTATTAGTATAGGAGATACCTGAAAACATATCACACTTTTCATCATAGTGCTTTTACCAATGCATAAAATGCATGGAGAAGTCATTTCGAATGACTGGTCCTCAGTGTTGTGAGAACGATGACTAATTAATATTTTTGGTGGTTTCTTGTTCAGTCCATAGGCCTACATCATGTGGCAAACCGGTGAGCATGTGGCTCTATTAGTATAGGAGATACCTGAAAACATATCACACTTTTCATCATAGTGCTTATACCAATGCATAAAATGCATGGAGAAGTCATTTCGAATGACTGGTCCTCAGTGTTGTGAGAACGATGACTGGTTAAAATTTTTCGTGGTTTCTTGTTCAGTCCATAGGCCTACATCATGTGGCAAACCGGTGAGCATGTGGCTCTATTAGTATAGGAGATACCTGAAAACATATCACACTTTTCATCATAGTGCTTTTACCAATGCATAAAATGCATGGAGAAGTCATTTCGAATGACTGGTCCTCAGTGTTGTGAGAACGATGACTGGTTAAAATTTTTGGTGGTTTCTTGTTCAGTCCATAGGCCTACATCATGTGGCAAACCGGTGAGCATGTGGCTCTATTAGTATAGGAGATACCTGAAAACATATCACACTTTTCATCATAGTGCTTTTACCAATGCATAAAATGCATGGAGAAGTCATTTCGAATGACTGGTCCTCAGTGTTGTGAGAACGATGACTGGTTAAAATTTTTGGTGGTTTCTTGTTCAGTCCATGGGCCTACATCATGTGGCAAACCAGTGAGCATGTGGCTCTATTAGTATAGGAGATACCTGAAAACATATCACACTTTTCATCATAGTGCTTTTACCAATGCATAAAATGCATGGAGAAGTCATTTCGAATGACTGGTCCTCAGTGTTGTGAGAACGATGACTGGTTAACATTTTTGGTGGTTTCTTGTTCAGTCCATAGGCCTACATCATGTGGCAAACCGGTGAGCATGTGGCTCTATTAGTATAGGAGATACCTGAAAACATATCACACTTTTCATCATAGTGCTTTTACCAATGCATAAAATGCATGGAGAAGTCATTTCGAATGACTGGTCCTCAGTGTTGTGAGAACGATGACTGGTTAAAATTTTTGGTGGTTTCTTGTTCAGTCCATAGGCCTACATCATGTGGCAAACCGGTGAGCATGTGGCTCTATTAGTATAGGAGATACCTGAAAACATATCACACTTTTCATCATAGTGCTTTTACCAATGCATAAAATGCATGGAGAAGTCATTTCGAATGACTGGTCCTCAGTTTTGTGAGAACGATGACTGGTTAAAATTTTTGGTGGTTTCTTGTTCAGTCCATAGGCCTACATCATGTGGCAAACCGGTGAGCATGTGGCTCTATTAGTATAGGAGATACCTGAAAACATATCACACTTTTCATCATAGTGCTTTTACCAATGCATAAAATGCATGGAGAAGTCATTTCGAATGACTGGTCCTCAGTGTTGTGAGAACGATGACTGGTTAAAATTTTTGGTGGTTTCTTGTTCAGTCCATAGGCCTACATCATGTGGCAAACCGGTGAGCATGTGGCTCTATTAGTATAGGAGATACCTGAAAACATATCACACTTTTCATCATAGTGCTTTTACCAATGCATAAAATGCATGGAGAAGTCATTTCGAATGACTGGTCCTCAGTGTTGTGAGAACGATGACTGGTTAAAATTTTTGGTGGTTTCTTGTTCAGTCCATAGGCCTACATCATGTGGCAAACCGGTGAGCACGTGGCTCTATTAGTATAGGAGATACCTGAAAACATATCACACTTTTCATCATAGTGCTTTTACCAATGCATAAAATGCATGGAGAAGTCATTTCGAATGACTGGTCCTCAGTGTTGTGAGAACGATGACTGGTTAAAATTTTTGGTGGTTTCTTGTTCAGTCCATAGGCCTACATCATGTGGCAAACCGGTGAGCATGTGGCTCTATTAGTATAGGAGATACCTGAAAACATATCACACTTTTCATCATAGTGCTTTTACCAATGCATAAAATGCATGGAGAAGTCATTTCGAATGACTGGTCCTCAGTGTTGTGAGAACGATGACTGGTTAAAATTTTTTTTGGTTTCTTGTTCAGTCCATAGGACTACATCATGTGGCAAACCGGTGAGCATGTGGCTCTATTAGTATAGGAGATACCTGAAAACATATCACACTTTTCATCATAGTGCTTTTACCAATGCATAAAATGCATGGAGAAGTCATTTCGAATGACTGGTCCTCAGTGTTGTGAGTACGATGACTGGTTAAAATTTTTCGTGGTTTCTTGTTCAGTCCATAGGCCTACATCATGTGGCAAACCGGTGAGCATGTGGCTCTATTAGTATAGGAGATACCTGAAAACATATCACACTTTTCATCATAGTGCTTTTACCAATGCATAAAATGCATGGAGAAGTCATTTCGAATGACTGGTCCTCAGTGTTGTGAGAACGATGACTGGTTAAAATTTTTGGTGGTTTCTTGTTCAGTCCATAGGCCTACATCATGTGGCAAACCGGTGAGCATGTGGCTCTATTAGTATAGGAGATACCTGAAAACATATCACACTTTTCATCATAGTGCTTTTACCAATGCATAAAATGCATGGAGAAGTCATTTCGAATGACTGGTCCTCAGTGTTGTGAGAACGATGACTGGTTAAAATTTTTGGTGGTTTCTTGTTCAGTCCATAGGCCTACATCATGTGGCAAACCGGTGAGCATGTGGCTCTATTAGTATAGGAGATACCTGAAAACATATCACACTTTTCATCATAGTGCTTTTACCAATGCATAAAATGCATGGAGAAGTCATTTCGAATGACTGGTCCTCAGTGTTGTGAGAACGATGACTGGTTAAAATTTTTGGTGGTTTCTTGTTCAGTCCATAGGCCTACATCATGTGGCAAACCGGTGAGCATGTGGCTCTATTAGTATAGGAGATACCTGAAAACATATCACACTTTTCATCATAGTGCTTTTACCAATGCAGAAAATGCATGGAGAAGTCATTTCGAATGACTGGTCCTCAGTGTTGTGAGAACGATGACTGGTTAAAATTTTTGGTGGTTTCTTGTTCAGTCCATAGGCCTACATCATGTGACAAACCGGTGAGCATGTGGCTCTATTAGTATAGGAGATACCTGAAAGCATATCACACTTTTCATCATAGTGCTTTTACCAATGCATAAAATGCATGGAGAAGTCATTTCGAATGACTGGTCCTCAGTGTTGTGAGAACGATGACTGGTTAAAATTTTTGGTGGTTTCTTGTTCAGTCCATAGGCCTACATCATGTGGCAAACCGGTGAGCACGTGGCTCTATTAGTATAGGAGATACCTGAAAACATATCACACTTTTCATCATAGTGCTTTTACCAATGCATAAAATGCATGGAGAAGTCATTTCGAATGACTGGTCCTCAGTGTTGTGAGAACGATGACTGGTTAAAATTTTTGGTGGTTTCTTGTTCAGTCCATAGGCCTACATCATGTGGCAAACCGGTGAGCATGTGGCTCTATTAGTATAGGAGATACCTGAAAACATATCACACTTTTCATCATAGTGCTTTTACCAATGCATAAAATGCATGGAGAAGTCATTTCGAATGACTGGTCCTCAGTGTTGTGAGAACGATGACTGGTTAAAATTTTTGGTGGTTTCTTGTTCAGTCCATAGGACTACATCATGTGGCAAACCGGTGAGCATGTGGCTCTATTAGTATAGGAGATACCTGAAAACATATCACACTTTTCATCATAGTGCTTTTACCAATGCATAAAATGCATGGAGAAGTCATTTCGAATGACTGGTCCTCAGTGTTGTGAGTACGATGACTGGTTAAAATTTTTCGTGGTTTCTTGTTCAGTCCATAGGCCTACATCATGTGGCAAACCGGTGAGCATGTGGCTCTATTAGTATAGGAGATACCTGAAAACATATCACACTTTTCATCATAGTGCTTTTACCAATGCATAAAATGCATGGAGAAGTCATTTCGAATGACTGGTCCTCAGTGTTGTGAGAACGATGACTGGTTAAAATTTTTGGTGGTTTCTTGTTCAGTCCATAGGCCTACATCATGTGGCAAACCGGTGAGCATGTGGCTCTATTAGTATAGGAGATACCTGAAAACATATCACACTTTTCATCATAGTGCTTTTACCAATGCATAAAATGCATGGAGAAGTCATTTCGAATGACTGGTCCTCAGTGTTGTGAGAACGATGACTGGTTAAAATTTTTGGAGGTTTCTTGTTCAGTCCATAGGCCTACATCATGTGGCAAACCGGTGAGCATGTGGCTCTATTAGTATAGGAGATACCTGAAAACATATCACACTTTTCATCATAGTGCTTTTACCAATGCATAAAATGCATGGAGAAGTCATTTCGAATGACTGGTCCTCAGTGTTGTGAGAACGATGACTGGTTAAAATTTTTGGTGGTTTCTTGTTCAGTCCATAGGCCTACATCATGTGGCAAACCGGTGAGCATGTGGCTCTATTAGTATAGGAGATACCTGAAAACATATCACACTTTTCATCATAGTGCTTTTACCAATGCAGAAAATGCATGGAGAAGTCATTTCGAATGACTGGTCCTCAGTGTTGTGAGAACGATGACTGGTTAAAATTTTTGGTGGTTTCTTGTTCAGTCCATAGGACTACATCATGTGGCAAACCGGTGAGCATGTGGCTCTATTAGTATAGGAGATACCTGAAAACATATCACACTTTTCATCATAGTGCTTTTACCAATGCATAAAATGCATGGAGAAGTCATTTCGAATGATTGGTCCTCAGTGTTGTGAGTACGATGACTGGTTAAAATTTTTGGTGGTTTCTTGTTCAGTCCATAGGCCTACATCATGTGGCAAACCGGTGAGCATGTGGCTCTATTAGTATAGGAGATACCTGAAAACATATCACACTTTTCATCATAGTGCTTTTACCAATGCAGAAAATGCATGGAGAAGTCATTTCGAATGACTGGTCCTCAGTGTTGTGAGAACGATGACTGGTTAAAATTTTTGGAGGTTTCTTGTTCAGTCCATAGGCCTACATCATGTGGCAAACCGGTGAGCATGTGGCTCTATTAGTATAGGAGATACCTGAAAACATATCACACTTTTCATCATAGTGCTTTTACCAATGCATAAAATGCATGGAGAAGTCATTTCGAATGACTGGTCCTCAGTGTTGTGAGAACGATGACTGGTTAAAATTTTTGGTGGTTTCTTGTTCAGTCCATAGGCCTACATCATGTGGCAAACCGGTGAGCATGTGGCTCTATTAGTATAGGAGATACCTGAAAACATATCACACTTTTCATCATAGTGCTTTTACCAATGCAGAAAATGCATGGAGAAGTCATTTCGAATGACTGGTCCTCAGTGTTGTGAGAACGATGACTGGTTAAAATTTTTGGTGGTTTCTTGTTCAGTCCATAGGACTACATCATGTGGCAAACCGGTGAGCATGTGGCTCTATTAGTATAGGAGATACCTGAAAACATATCACACTTTTCATCATAGTGCTTTTACCAATGCATAAAATGCATGGAGAAGTCATTTCGAATGATTGGTCCTCAGTGTTGTGAGTACGATGACTGGTTAAAATTTTTGGTGGTTTCTTGTTCAGTCCATAGGCCTACATCATGTGGCAAACCGGTGAGCATGTGGCTCTATTAGTATAGGAGATACCTGAAAACATATCACACTTTTCATCATAGTGCTTTTACCAATGCAGAAAATGCATGGAGAAGTCATTTCGAATGACTGGTCCTCAGTGTTGTGAGAACGATGACTGGTTAAAATTTTTGGTGGTTTCTTGTTCAGTCCATAGGCCTACATCATGTGACAAACCGGTGAGCATGTGGCTCTATTAGTATAGGAGATACCTGAAAGCATATCACACTTTTCATCATAGTGCTTTTACCAATGCATAAAATGCATGGAGAAGTCATTTCGAATGACTGGTCCTCAGTGTTGTGAGAACGATGACTGGTTAAAATTTTTGGTGGTTTCTTGTTCAGTCCATAGGCCTACATCATGTGGCAAACCGGTGAGCACGTGGCTCTATTAGTATAGGAGATACCTGAAAACATATCACACTTTTCATCATAGTGCTTTTACCAATGCATAAAATGCATGGAGAAGTCATTTCGAATGACTGGTCCTCAGTGTTGTGAGAACGATGACTGGTTAAAATTTTTGGTGGTTTCTTGTTCAGTCCATAGGCCTACATCATGTGGCAAACCGGTGAGCATGTGGCTCTATTAGTATAGGAGATACCTGAAAACATATCACACTTTTCATCATAGTGCTTTTACCAATGCATAAAATGCATGGAGAAGTCATTTCGAATGACTGGTCCTCAGTGTTGTGAGAACGATGACTGGTTAAAATTTTTGGTGGTTTCTTGTTCAGTCCATAGGACTACATCATGTGGCAAACCGGTGAGCATGTGGCTCTATTAGTATAGGAGATACCTGAAAACATATCACACTTTTCATCATAGTGCTTTTACCAATGCATAAAATGCATGGAGAAGTCATTTCGAATGACTGGTCCTCAGTGTTGTGAGTACGATGACTGGTTAAAATTTTTCGTGGTTTCTTGTTCAGTCCATAGGCCTACATCATGTGGCAAACCGGTGAGCATGTGGCTCTATTAGTATAGGAGATACCTGAAAACATATCACACTTTTCATCATAGTGCTTTTACCAATGCATAAAATGCATGGAGAAGTCATTTCGAATGACTGGTCCTCAGTGTTGTGAGAACGATGACTGGTTAAAATTTTTGGTGGTTTCTTGTTCAGTCCATAGGCCTACATCATGTGGCAAACCGGTGAGCATGTGGCTCTATTAGTATAGGAGATACCTGAAAACATATCACACTTTTCATCATAGTGCTTTTACCAATGCATAAAATGCATGGAGAAGTCATTTCGAATGACTGGTCCTCAGTGTTGTGAGAACGATGACTGGTTAAAATTTTTGGTGGTTTCTTGTTCAGTCCATAGGCCTACATCATGTGGCAAACCGGTGAGCATGTGGCTCTATTAGTATAGGAGATACCTGAAAACATATCACACTTTTCATCATAGTGCTTTTACCAATGCATAAAATGCATGGAGAAGTCATTTCGAATGACTGGTCCTCAGTGTTGTGAGAACGATGACTGGTTAAAATTTTTGGTGGTTTCTTGTTCAGTCCATAGGCCTACATCATGTGGCAAACCGGTGAGCATGTGGCTCTATTAGTATAGGAGATACCTGAAAACATATCACACTTTTCATCATAGTGCTTTTACCAATGCAGAAAATGCATGGAGAAGTCATTTCGAATGACTGGTCCTCAGTGTTGTGAGAACGATGACTGGTTAAAATTTTTGGTGGTTTCTTGTTCAGTCCATAGGACTACATCATGTGGCAAACCGGTGAGCATGTGGCTCTATTAGTATAGGAGATACCTGAAAACATATCACACTTTTCATCATAGTGCTTTTACCAATGCATAAAATGCATGGAGAAGTCATTTCGAATGATTGGTCCTCAGTGTTGTGAGTACGATGACTGGTTAAAATTTTTGGTGGTTTCTTGTTCAGTCCATAGGCCTACATCATGTGGCAAACCGGTGAGCATGTGGCTCTATTAGTATAGGAGATACCTGAAAACATATCACACTTTTCATCATAGTGCTTTTACCAATGCATAAAATGCATGGAGAAGTCATTTCGAATGACTGGTCCTCAGTGTTGTGAGAACGATGACTGGTTAAAATTTTTGGTGGTTTCTTGTTCAGTCCATAGGCCTACATCATGTGGCAAACCGGTGAGCATGTGGCTCTATTAGTATAGGAGATACCTGAAAACATATCACACTTTTCATCATAGTGCTTTTACCAATGCATAAAATGCATGGAGAAGTCATTTTGAATGACTGGTCCTCAGTGTTGTGAGAACGATGACTGGTTAAAATTTTTGGTGGTTTCTTGTTCAGTCCATAGGCCTACATCATGTGGCAAACCGGTGAGCATGTGGCTCTATTAGTATAGGAGATACCTGAAAACATATCACACTTTTCATCATAGTGCTTTTACCAATGCATAAAATGCATGGAGAAGTCATTTCGAATGACTGGTCCTCAGTGTTGTGAGAATGATGACTGGTTAAAATTTTTGGTGGTTTCTTGTTCAGTCCATAGGCCTACATCATGTGGCAAACCGGTGAGCATGTGGCTCTATTAGTATAGGAGATACCTGAAAACATATCACACTTTTCATCATAGTGCTTTTACCAATGCATAAAATGCATGGAGAAGTCATTTCGAATGACTGGTCCTCAGTGTTGTGAGAACGATGACTGGTTAAAATTTTTGGTGGTTTCTTGTTCAGTCCATAGGCCTACATCATGTGACAAACCGGTGAGCATGTGGCTCTATTAGTATAGGAGATACCTGAAAGCATATCACACTTTTCATCATAGTGCTTTTACCAATGCATAAAATGCATGGAGAAGTCATTTCGAATGACTGGTCCTCAGTGTTGTGAGAACGATGACTGGTTAAAATTTTTGGTGGTTTCTTGTTCAGTCCATAGGCCTACATCATGTGGCAAACCGGTGAGCATGTGGCTCTATTAGTATAGGAGATACCTGAAAACATATCACACTTTTCATCATAGTGCTTTTACCAATGCATAAAATGCATGGAGAAGTCATTTCGAATGACTGGTCCTCAGTGTTGTGAGAACGATGACTGGTTAAAATTTTTGGTGGTTTCTTGTTCAGTCCATGGGCCTACATCATGTGGCAAACCGGTGAGCATGTGGCTCTATTAGTATAGGAGATACCTGAAAACATATCACACTTTTCATTATAGTGCTTTTACCAATGCATAAAATGCATGGAGAAGTCATTTCGAATGACTGGTCCTCAGTTTTGTGAGAACGATGACTGGTTAAAATTTTTGGTGGTTTCTTGTTCAGTCCATAGGCCTACATCATGTGGCAAACCGGTGAGCATGTGGCTCTATTAGTATAGGAGATACCTGAAAACATATCACACTTTTCATCATAGTGCTTTTACCAATGCATAAAATGCATGGAGAAGTCATTTCGAATGACTGGTCCTCAGTGTTGTGAGAACGATGACTGGTTAAAATTTTTGGTGGTTTCTTGTTCAGTCCATAGGCCTACATCATGTGGCAAACCGGTGAGCATGTGGCTCTATTAGTATAGGAGATACCTGAAAACATATCACACTTTTCATCATAGTGCTTTTACCAATGCATAAAATGCATGGAGAAGTCATTTCGAATGACTGGTCCTCAGTGTTGTGAGAACGATGACTGGTTAAAATTTTTGGTGGTTTCTTGTTCAGTCCATGGGCCTACATCATGTGGCAAACCAGTGAGCATGTGGCTCTATTAGTATAGGAGATACCTGAAAACATATCACACTTTTCATCATAGTGCTTTTACCAATGCATAAAATGCATGGAGAAGTCATTTCGAATGACTGGTCCTCAGTGTTGTGAGAACGATGACTGGTTAACATTTTTGGTGGTTTCTTGTTCAGTCCATAGGCCTACATCATGTGGCAAACCGGTGAGCATGTGGCTCTATTAGTATAGGAGATACCTGAAAACATATCACACTTTTCATCATAGTGCTTTTACCAATGCATAAAATGCATGGAGAAGTCATTTCGAATGACTGGTCCTCAGTGTTGTGAGAACGATGACTGGTTAAAATTTTTGGTGGTTTCTTGTTCAGTCCATAGGCCTACATCATGTGGCAAACCGGTGAGCATGTGGCTCTATTAGTATAGGAGATACCTGAAAACATATCACACTTTTCATCATAGTGCTTTTACCAATGCATAAAATGCATGGAGAAGTCATTTCGAATGACTGGTCCTCAGTGTTGTGAGAACGATGACTGGTTAAAATTTTTGGTGGTTTCTTGTTCAGTCCATGGGCCTACATCATGTGGCAAACCGGTGAGCATGTGGCTCTATTAGTATAGGAGATACCTGAAAACATATCACACTTTTCATCATAGTGCTTTTACCAATGCATAAAATGCATGGAGAAGTCATTTCGAATGACTGGTCCTCAGTGTTGTGAGAATGATGACTGGTTAAAATTTTTGGTGGTTTCTTGTTCAGTCCATAGGCCTACATCATGTGGCAAACCGGTGAGCATGTGGCTCTATTAGTATAGGAGATACCTGAAAACATATCACACTTTTCATCATAGTGCTTTTACCAATGCATAAAATGCATGGAGAAGTCATTTCGAATGACTGGTCCTCAGTGTTGTGAGAACGATGAATGGTTAAAATTTTGGTGGTTTCTTGTTCAGTCCATAGGCCTACATCATGTGGCAAACCGGTGAGCATGTGGCTCTATTAGTATAGGAGATACCTGAAAACATATCACACTTTTCATCATAGTGCTTTTACCAATGCATAAAATGCATGGAGAAGTCAATTCGAATGACTGGTCCTCAGTGTTGTGAGAACGATGACTGGTTAAAATTTTTGGTGGTTTCTTGTTCAGTCCATGGGCCTACATCATGTGGCAAACCGGTGAGCATGTGACTCTATTAGTATAGGAGATACCTGAAAACATATCACACTTTTCATCATAGTGCTTTTACCAATGCATAAAATGCATGGAGAAGTCATTTCGAATGACTGGTCCTCAGTGTTGTGAGAACGATGACTGGTTAAAATTTTTGGTGGTTTCTTGTTCAGTCCATGGGCCTACATCATGTGGCAAACCGGTGAGCATGTGGCTCTATTAGTATAGGAGATACCTGAAAACATATCACACTTTTCATCATAGTGCTTTTACCAATGCATAAAATGCATGGAGAAGTCATTTCGAATGACTGGTCCTCAGTGTTGTGAGAACGATGACTGGTTAAAATTTTTGGTGGTTTCTTGTTCAGTCCATAGGCCTACATCATGTGGCAAACCGGTGAGCATGTGGCTCTATTACTATAGGAGATACCTGAAAACATATCACACTTTTCATCATAGTGCTTTTACCAATGCATAAAATGCATGGAGAAGTCATATCGAATAACTGGTCCTCAGTGTTGTGAGAACGATGACTGGTTAAAATTTTTGGTGGTTTCTTGTTCAGTCCATAGGCCTACATCATGTGGCAAACCGGTGAGCATGTGGCTCTATTAGTATAGGAGATACCTGAAAACATATCACACTTTTCATCATAGTGCTTTTACCAATGCATAAAATGCATGGAGAAGTCATTTCGAATGACTGGTCCTCAGTGTTGTGAGAACGATGACTGGTTAAAATTTTTGGTGGTTTCTTGTTCAGTCCATAGGCCTACATCATGTAGCAAACCGGTGAGCATGTGGCTCTATTAGTATAGGAGATACCTGAAAACATATCACACTTTTCATCATAGTGCTTTTACCAATGCATAAAATGCATGGAGAAGTCATTTCGAATGACTGGTCCTCAGTGTTGTGAGAACGATGACTGGTTAAAATTTTTGGTGGTTTCTTGTTCAGTCCATAGGCCTACATCATGTGGCAAACCGGTGAGCATGTGGCTCTATTAGTATAGGAGATACCTGAAAACATATCACACTTTTCATCATAGTGCTTTTACCAATGCATAAAATGCATGGAGAAGTCATTTCGAATGACTGGTCCTCAGTGTTGTGAGAACGATGACTGGTTAAAATTTTTGGTGGTTTCTTGTTCAGTCCATAGGCCTACATCATGTGGCAAACCGGTGAGCATGTGGCTCTATTAGTATAGGAGATACCTGAAAACATATCACACTTTTCATCATAGTGCTTTTACCAATGCATAAAATGCATGGAGAAGTCATTTCGAATGACTGGTCCTCAGTGTTGTGAGAACGATGACTGGTTAAAATTTTTGGTGGTTTCTTGTTCAGTCCATAGGCCTACATCATGTGGCAAACCGGTGAGCATGTGGCTCTATTAGTATAGGAGATACCTGAAAACATATCACACTTTTCATCATAGTGCTTTTACCAATGCATAAAATGCATGGAGAAGTCATTTCGAATGACTGGTCCTCAGTGTTGTGAGAATGATGACTGGTTAAAATTTTTGGTGGTTTCTTGTTCAGTCCATAGGCCTACATCATGTGGCAAACCGGTGAGCATGTGGCTCTATTAGTATAGGAGATACCTGAAAACATATCACACTTTTCATCATAGTGCTTTTACCAATGCATAAAATGCATGGAGAAGTCATTTTGAATGACTGGTCCTCAGTGTTGTGAGAACGATGACTGGTTAAAATTTTTGGTGGTTTCTTGTTCAGTCCATAGGCCTACATCATGTGGCAAACCGGTGAGCATGTGGCTCTATTAGTATAGGAGATACCTGAAAACATATCACACTTTTCATCATAGTGCTTTTACCAATGCATAAAATGCATGGAGAAGTCATTTCGAATGACTGGTCCTCAGTGTTGTGAGAATGATGACTGGTTAAAATTTTTGGTTGTTTCTTGTTCAGTCCATAGGCCTACATCATGTGGCAAACCGGTGAGCATGTGGCTCTATTAGTATAGGAGATACCTGAAAACATATCACACTTTTCATCATAGTGCTTTTACCAATGCATAAAATGCATGGAGAAGTCATTTCGAATGACTGGTCCTCAGTGTTGTGAGAACGATGACTGGTTAAAATTTTTGGTGGTTTCTTGTTCAGTCCATAGGCCTACATCATGTGGCAAACCGGTGAGCATGTGGCTCTATTAGTATAGGAGATACCTGAAAGCATATCACACTTTTCATCATAGTGCTTTTACCAATGCATAAAATGCATGGAGAAGTCATTTCGAATGACTGGTCCTCAGTGTTGTGAGAACGATGACTGGTTAAAATTTTTGGTGGTTTCTTGTTCAGTCCATAGGCCTACATCATGTGGCAAACCGGTGAGCATGTGGCTCTATTAGTATAGGAGATACCTGAAAACATATCACACTTTTCATCATAGTGCTTTTACCAATGCATAAAATGCATGGAGAAGTCATTTCGAATGACTGGTCCTCAGTGTTGTGAGAACGATGACTGGTTAAAATTTTTGGTGGTTTCTTGTTCAGTCCATGGGCCTACATCATGTGGCAAACCGGTGAGCATGTGGCTCTATTAGTATAGGAGATACCTGAAAACATATCACACTTTTCATCATAGTGCTTTTACCAATGCATAAAATGCATGGAGAAGTCATTTCGAATGACTGGTCCTCAGTGTTGTGAGAACGATGACTGGTTAAAATTTTTCGTGGTTTCTTGTTCAGTCCATAGGCCTACATCATGTGGCAAACCGGTGAGCATGTGGCTCTATTAGTATAGGAGATACCTGAAAACATATCACACTTTTCATCATAGTGCTTTTACCAATGCATAAAATGCATGGAGAAGTCATTTCGAATGACTGGTCCTCAGTGTTGTGAGAACAATGACTGGTTAAAATTTTTGGTGGTTTCTTGTTCAGTCCATAGGCCTACATCATGTGGCAAACCGGTGAGCATGTGGCTCTATTAGTATAGGAGATACCTGAAAACATATCACACTTTTCATCATAGTGCTTTTACCAATGCATAAAATGCATGGAGAAGTCATTTCGAATGACTGGTCCTCAGTGTTGTGAGAACGATGACTGGTTAAAATTTTTGGTGGTTTCTTGTTCAGTCCATAGGCCTACATCATGTGGCAAACCGGTGAGCATGTGGCTCTATTAGTATAGGAGATACCTGAAAACATATCACACTTTTCATCATAGTGCTTTTACCAATGCATAAAATGCATGGAGAAGTCATTTCGAATGACTGGTCCTCAGTGTTGTGACAACGATGACTGGTTAAAATTTTGGTGGTTTCTTGTTCAGTCCATAGGCCTACATCATGTGGCAAACCGGTGAGCATGTGGCTCTATTAGTATAGGAGATACCTGAAAACATATCACACTTTTCATCATAGTGCTTTTACCAATGCATAAAATGCATGGAGAAGTCAATTCGAATGACTGGTCCTCAGTGTTGTGAGAACGATGACTGGTTAAAATTTTTGGTGGTTTCTTGTTCAGTCCATGGGCCTACATCATGTGGCAAACCGGTGAGCATGTGACTCTATTAGTATAGGAGATACCTGAAAACATATCACACTTTTCATCATAGTGCTTTTACCAATGCATAAAATGCATGGAGAAGTCATTTCGAATAACTGGTCCTCAGTGTTGTGAGAACGATGACTGGTTAAAATTTTTGGTGGTTTCTTGTTCAGTCCATAGGCCTACATCATGTGGCAAACCGGTGAGCATGTGGCTCTATTAGTATAGGAGATACCTGAAAACATATCACACTTTTCATCATAGTGCTTTTACCAATGCATAAAATGCATGGAGAAGTCATTTCGAATGACTGGTCCTCAGTGTTGTGAGAACGATGACTGGTTAAAATTTTTGGTGGTTTCTTGTTCAGTCCATAGGCCTACATCATGTGGCAAACCGGTGAGCATGTGGCTCTATTAGTATAGGAGATACCTGAAAACATATCACACTTTTCATCATAGTGCTTTTACCAATGCATAAAATGCATGGAGAAGTCATTTCGAATGACTGGTCCTCAGTGTTGTGAGAACGATGACTGGTTAAAATTTTTGGTGGTTTCTTGTTCAGTCCATAGGCCTACATCATGTGGCAAACCGGTGAGCATGTGGCTCTATTAGTATAGGAGATACCTGAAAACATATCACACTTTTCATCATAGTGCTTTTACCAATGCATAAAATGCATGGAGAAGTCAATTCGAATGACTGGTCCTCAGTGTTGTGAGAACGATGACTGGTTAAAATTTTTGGTGGTTTCTTGTTCAGTCCATGGGCCTACATCATGTGGCAAACCGGTGAGCATGTGACTCTATTAGTATAGGAGATACCTGAAAACATATCACACTTTTCATCATAGTGCTTTTACCAATGCATAAAATGCATGGAGAAGTCATTTCGAATGACTGGTCCTCAGTGTTGTGAGAACGATGACTGGTTAAAATTTTTGGTGGTTTCTTGTTCAGTCCATGGGCCTACATCATGTGGCAAACCGGTGAGCATGTGGCTCTATTAGTATATGAGATACCTGAAAACATATCACACTTTTCATCATAGTGCTTTTACCAATGCATAAAATGCATGGAGAAGTCATTTCGAATGACTGGTCCTCAGTGTTGTGAGAACGATGACTGGTTAAAATTTTTGGTGGTTTCTTGTTCAGTCCATGGGCCTACATCATGTGGCAAACCGGTGAGCATGTGGCTCTATTAGTATAGGAGATACCTGAAAACATATCACACTTTTCATCATAGTGCTTTTACCAATGCATAAAATGCATGGAGAAGTCATTTCGAATGACTGGTCCTCAGTGTTGTGAGAATGATGACTGGTTAAAATTTTTGGTGGTTTCTTTTTCAGTCCATAGGCCTACATCATGTGGCAAACCGGTGAGCATGTGGCTCTATTAGTATAGGAGATACCTGAAAACATATCACACTTTTCATCATAGTGCTTTTACCAATGCATAAAATGCATGGAGAAGTCATTTCGAATGACTGGTCCTCAGTGTTGTGAGAACGATGACTGGTTAAAATTTTGGTGGTTTCTTGTTCAGTCCATAGGCCTACATCATGTGGCAAACCGGTGAGCATGTGGCTCTATTAGTATAGGAGATACCTGAAAACATATCACACTTTTCATCATAGTGCTTTTACCAATGCATAAAATGCATGGAGAAGTCAATTCGAATGACTGGTCCTCAGTGTTGTGAGAACGATGACTGGTTAAAATTTTTGGTGGTTTCTTGTTCAGTCCATGGGCCTACATCATGTGGCAAACCGGTGAGCATGTGACTCTATTAGTATAGGAGATACCTGAAAACATATCACACTTTTCATCATAGTGCTTTTACCAATGCATAAAATGCATGGAGAAGTCATTTCGAATGACTGGTCCTCAGTGTTGTGAGAACGATGACTGGTTAAAATTTTTGGTGGTTTCTTGTTCAGTCCATGGGCCTACATCATGTGGCAAACCGGTGAGCATGTGGCTCTATTAGTATAGGAGATACCTGAAAACATATCACACTTTTCATCATAGTGCTTTTACCAATGCATAAAATGCATGGAGAAGTCATTTCGAATGACTGGTCCTCAGTGTTGTGAGAACGATGACTGGTTAAAATTTTTGGTGGTTTCTTGTTCAGTCCATAGGCCTACATCATGTGGCAAACCGGTGAGCATGTGGCTCTATTACTATAGGAGATACCTGAAAACATATCACACTTTTCATCATAGTGCATTTACCAATGCATAAAATGCATGGAGAAGTCATTTTGAATGACTGGTCCTCAGTGTTGTGAGAACGATGACTGGTTAAAATTTTTGGTGGTTTCTTGTTCAGTCCATAGGCCTACATCATGTGGCAAACCGGTGAGCATGTGGCTCTATTAGTATAGGAGATACCTGAAAACATATCACACTTTTCATCATAGTGCTTTTACCAATGCATAAAATGCATGGAGAAGTCATTTCGAATGACTGGTCCTCAGTGTTGTGAGAACGATGACTGGTTAAAATTTTTGGTGGTTTCTTGTTCAGTCCATAGGCCTACATCATGTGGCAAACCGGTGAGCATGTGGCTCTATTAGTATAGGAGATACCTGAAAACATATCACACTTTTCATCATAGTGCTTTTACCAATGCATAAAATGCATGGAGAAGTCATTTCGAATGACTGGTCCTCAGTGTTGTGAGAACGATGACTGGTTAAATTTTTTGGTGGTTTCTTGTTCAGTCCATAGGCCTACATCATGTGGCAAACCGGTGAGCATGTGGCTCTATTAGTATAGGAGATACCTGAAAACATATCACACTTTTCATCATAGTGCTTTTACCAATGCATAAAATGCATGGAGAAGTCATTTCGAATGACTGGTCCTCAGTGTTGTGAGAACGATGACTGGTTAAAATTTTTGGTGGTTTCTTGTTCAGTCCATAGGCCTACATCATGTGGCAAACCGGTGAGCATGTGGCTCTATTAGTATAGGAGATACCTGAAAACATATCACACTTTTCATCATAGTGCTTTTACCAATGCATAAAATGCATGGAGAAGTCATTTCGAATGACTGGTCCTCAGTGTTGTGAGAACGATGACTGGTTAAAATTTTTGGTGGTTTCTTGTTCAGTCCATAGGCCTACATCATGTGGCAAACCGGTGAGCATGTGGCTCTATTAGTATAGGAGATACCTGAAAACATATCACACTTTTCATCATAGTGCTTTTACCAATGCATAAAATGCATGGAGAAGTCATTTCGAATGACTGGTCCTCAGTGTTGTGAGAATGATGACTGGTTAAAATTTTTGGTGGTTTCTTGTTCAGTCCATAGGCCTACATCATGTGGCAAACCGGTGAGCATGTGGCTCTATTAGTATAGGAGATACCTGAAAACATATCACACTTTTCATCATAGTGCTTTTACCAATGCATAAAATGCATGGAGAAGTCATTTTGAATGACTGGTCCTCAGTGTTGTGAGAACGATGACTGGTTAAAATTTTTGGTGGTTTCTTGTTCAGTCCATAGGCCTACATCATGTGGCAAACCGGTGAGCATGTGGCTCTATTAGTATAGGAGATACCTGAAAACATATCACACTTTTCATCATAGTGCTTTTACCAATGCATAAAATGCATGGAGAAGTCATTTCGAATGACTGGTCCTCAGTGTTGTGAGAATGATGACTGGTTAAAATTTTTGGTTGTTTCTTGTTCAGTCCATAGGCCTACATCATGTGGCAAACCGGTGAGCATGTGGCTCTATTAGTATAGGAGATACCTGAAAACATATCACACTTTTCATCATAGTGCTTTTACCAATGCATAAAATGCATGGAGAAGTCATTTCGAATGACTGGTACTCAGTGTTGTGAGAACGATGACTGGTTAAAATTTTTGGTGGTTTCTTGTTCAGTCCATAGGCCTACATCATGTGGCAAACCGGTGAGCATGTGGCTCTATTAGTATAGGAGATACCTGAAAGCATATCACACTTTTCATCATAGTGCTTTTACCAATGCATAAAATGCATGGAGAAGTCATTTCGAATGACTGGTCCTCAGTGTTGTGAGAACGATGACTGGTTAAAATTTTTGGTGGTTTCTTGTTCAGTCCATAGGCCTACATCATGTGGCAAACCGGTGAGCATGTGGCTCTATTAGTATAGGAGATACCTGAAAACATATCACACTTTTCATCATAGTGCTTTTACCAATGCATAAAATGCATGGAGAAGTCATTTCGAATGACTGGTCCTCAGTGTTGTGAGAACGATGACTGGTTAAAATTTTTGGTGGTTTCTTGTTCAGTCCATGGGCCTACATCATGTGGCAAACCGGTGAGCATGTGGCTCTATTAGTATAGGAGATACCTGAAAACATATCACACTTTTCATCATAGTGCTTTTACCAATGCATAAAATGCATGGAGAAGTCATTTTGAATGACTGGTCCTCAGTGTTGTGAGAACGATGACTGGTTAAAATTTTTGGTGGTTTCTTGTTCAGTCCATAGGCCTACATCATGTGGCAAACCGGTGAGCATGTGGCTCTATTAGTATAGGAGATACCTGAAAACATATCACACTTTTCATCATAGTGCTTTTACCAATGCATAAAATGCATGGAGAAGTCATTTCGAATGACTGGTCCTCAGTGTTGTGAGAACGATGACTGGTTAAAATTTTTGGTGGTTTCTTGTTCAGTCCATAGGCCTACATCATGTGGCAAACCGGTGAGCATGTGGCTCTATTAGTATAGGAGATACCTGAAAACATATCACACTTTTCATCATAGTGCTTTTACCAATGCATAAAATGCATGGAGAAGTCATTTCGAATGACTGGTCCTCAGTGTTGTGAGAACGATGACTGGTTAAAATTTTTGGTGGTTTCTTGTTCAGTCCATAGGCCTACATCATGTGGCAAACCGGTGAGCATGTGGCTCTATTAGTATAGGAGATACCTGAAAACATATCACACTTTTCATCATAGTGCTTTTACCAATGCATAAAATGCATGGAGAAGTCATTTCGAATGACTGGTCCTCAGTGTTGTGAGAACGATGACTGGTTAAAATTTTGGTGGTTTCTTGTTCAGTCCATAGGCCTACATCATGTGGCAAACCGGTGAGCATGTGGCTCTATTAGTATAGGAGATACCTGAAAACATATCACACTTTTCATCATAGTGCTTTTACCAATGCATAAAATGCATGGAGAAGTCAATTCGAATGACTGGTCCTCAGTGTTGTGAGAACGATGACTGGTTAAAATTTTTGGTGGTTTCTTGTTCAGTCCATGGGCCTACATCATGTGGCAAACCGGTGAGCATGTGACTCTATTAGTATAGGAGATACCTGAAAACATATCACACTTTTCATCATAGTGCTTTTACCAATGCATAAAATGCATGGAGAAGTCATATCGAATGACTGGTCCTCAGTGTTGTGAGAACGATGACTGGTTAAAATTTTTGGTGGTTTCTTGTTCAGTCCATAGGCCTTCATCATGTGGCAAACCGGTGAGCATGTGGCTCTATTAGTATAGGAGATACCTGAAAACATATCACACTTTTCATCATAGTGCTTTTACCAATGCATAAAATGCATGGAGAAGTCATTTCGAATGACTGGTCCTCAGCGTTGTGAGAACGATGACTGGTTAAAATTTTTGGTGGTTTCTTGTTCAGTCCATAGGCCTACATCATGTGGCAAACCGGTGAGCATGTGGCTCTATTAGTATAGGAGATACCTGAAAACATATCACACTTTTCATCATAGTGCTTTTACCAATGCATAAAATGCATGGAGAAGTCATTTCGAATAACTGGTCCTCAGTGTTGTGAGAACGATGACTGGTTAAAATTTTTGGTGGTTTCTTGTTCAGTCCATAGGCCTACATCATGTGGCAAACCGGTGAGCATGTGGCTCTATTAGTATAGGAGATACCTGAAAACATATCACACTTTTCATCATAGTGCTTTTACCAATGCATAAAATGCATGGAGAAGTCATTTCGAATGACTGGTCCTCAGTGTTGTGAGAACGATGACTGGTTAAAATTTTTGGTGGTTTCTTGTTCAGTCCATAGGCCTACATCATGTGGCAAACCGGTGAGCATGTGGCTCTATTAGTATAGGAGATACCTGAAAACATATCACACTTTTCATCATAGTGCTTTTACCAATGCATAAAATGCATGGAGAAGTCATTTCGAATGACTGGTCCTCAGTGTTGTGAGAACGATGACTGGTTAAAATTTTTGGTGGTTTCTTGTTCAGTCCATAGGCCTACATCATGTGGCAAACCGGTGAGCATGTGGCTCTATTAGTATAGGAGATACCTGAAAACATATCACACTTTTCATCATTGTGCTTTTACCAATGCATAAAATGCATGGAGAAGTCAATTCGAATGACTGGTCCTCAGTGTTGTGAGAACGATGACTGGTTAAAATTTTTGGTGGTTTCTTGTTCAGTCCATGGGCCTACATCATGTGGCAAACCGGTGAGCATGTGGCTCTATTAGTATAGGAGATACCTGAAAACATATCACACTTTTCATCATAGTGCTTTTACCAATGCATAAAATGCATGGAGAAGTCATTTCGAATGACTGGTCCTCAGTGTTGTGAGAACGATGACTGGTTAAAATTTTTGGTGGTTTCTTGTTCAGTCCATAGGCCTACATCATGTGGCAAACCGGTGAGCATGTGGCTCTATTAGTATAGGAGATACCTGAAAACATATCACACTTTTCATCATAGTGCTTTTACCAATGCACAAAATGCATGGAGAAGTCATTTCGAATAACTGGTCCTCAGTGTTGTGAGAACGATGACTGGTTAAAATTTTTGGTGGTTTCTTGTTCAGTCCATAGGCCTACATCATGTGGCAAACCGGTGAGCATGTGGCTCTATTAGTATAGGAGATACCTGAAAACATATCACACTTTTCATCATAGTGCTTTTACCAATGCATAAAATGCATGGAGAAGTCATTTCGAATGACTGGTCCTCAGTGTTGTGAGAACGATGACTGGTTAAAATTTTTGGTGGTTTCTTGTTCAGTCCATAGGCCTACATCATGTGGCAAACCGGTGAGCATGTGGCTCTATTAGTATAGGAGATACCTGAAAACATATCACACTTTTCATCATAGTGCTTTTACCAATGCATAAAATGCATGGAGAAGTCATTTCGAATGACTGGTCCTCAGTGTTGTGAGAACGATGACTGGTTAAAATTTTTGGTGGTTTCTTGTTCAGTCCATAGGCCTACATCATGTGGCAAACCGGTGAGCATGTGGCTCTATTAGTATAGGAGATACCTGAAAACATATCACACTTTTCATCATAGTGCTTTTACCAATGCATAAAATGCATGGAGAAGTCATTTTGAATGACTGGTCCTCAGTGTTGTGAGAACGATGACTGGTTAAAATTTTTGGTGGTTTCTTGTTCAGTCCATAGGCCTACATCATGTGGCAAACCGGTGAGCATGTGGCTCTATTAGTATAGGAGATACCTGAAAACATATCACACTTTTCATCATAGTGCTTTTACCAATGCATAAAATGCATGGAGAAGTCATTTCGAATGACTGGTCCTCAGTGTTGTGAGAATGATGACTGGTTAAAATTTTTGGTTGTTTCTTGTTCAGTCCATAGGCCTACATCATGTGGCAAACCGGTGAGCATGTGGCTCTATTAGTATAGGAGATACCTGAAAACATATCACACTTTTCATCATAGTGCTTTTACCAATGCATAAAATGCATGGAGAAGTCATTTCGAATGACTGGTACTCAGTGTTGTGAGAACGATGACTGGTTAAAATTTTTGGTGGTTTCTTGTTCAGTCCATAGGCCTACATCATGTGGCAAACCGGTGAGCATGTGGCTCTATTAGTATAGGAGATACCTGAAAGCATATCACACTTTTCATCATAGTGCTTTTACCAATGCATAAAATGCATGGAGAAGTCATTTCGAATGACTGGTCCTCAGTGTTGTGAGAACGATGACTGGTTAAAATTTTTGGTGGTTTCTTGTTCAGTCCATAGGCCTACATCATGTGGCAAACCGGTGAGCATGTGGCTCTATTAGTATAGGAGATACCTGAAAACATATCACACTTTTCATCATAGTGCTTTTACCAATGCATAAAATGCATGGAGAAGTCATTTTGAATGACTGGTCCTCAGTGTTGTGAGAACGATGACTGGTTAAAATTTTTGGTGGTTTCTTGTTCAGTCCATAGGCCTACATCATGTGGCAAACCGGTGAGCATGTGGCTCTATTAGTATAGGAGATACCTGAAAACATATCACACTTTTCATCATAGTGCTTTTACCAATGCATAAAATGCATGGAGAAGTCATTTCGAATGACTGGTCCTCAGTGTTGTGAGAACGATGACTGGTTAAAATTTTTGGTGGTTTCTTGTTCAGTCCATAGGCCTACATCATGTGGCAAACCGGTGAGCATGTGGCTCTATTAGTATAGGAGATACCTGAAAACATATCACACTTTTCATCATAGTGCTTTTACCAATGCATAAAATGCATGGAGAAGTCATTTCGAATGACTGGTCCTCAGTGTTGTGAGAACGATGACTGGTTAAAATTTTTGGTGGTTTCTTGTTCAGTCCATAGGCCTACATCATGTGGCAAACCGGTGAGCATGTGGCTCTATTAGTATAGGAGATACCTGAAAACATATCACACTTTTCATCATAGTGCTTTTACCAATGCATAAAATGCATGGAGAAGTCATTTCGAATGACTGGTCCTCAGTGTTGTGAGAACGATGACTGGTTAAAATTTTGGTGGTTTCTTGTTCAGTCCATAGGCCTACATCATGTGGCAAACCGGTGAGCATGTGGCTCTATTAGTATAGGAGATACCTGAAAACATATCACACTTTTCATCATAGTGCTTTTACCAATGCATAAAATGCATGGAGAAGTCAATTCGAATGACTGGTCCTCAGTGTTGTGAGAACGATGACTGGTTAAAATTTTTGGTGGTTTCTTGTTCAGTCCATGGGCCTACATCATGTGGCAAACCGGTGAGCATGTGACTCTATTAGTATAGGAGATACCTGAAAACATATCACACTTTTCATCATAGTGCTTTTACCAATGCATAAAATGCATGGAGAAGTCATTTCGAATGACTGGTCCTCAGTGTTGTGAGAACGATGACTGGTTAAAATTTTTGGTGGTTTCTTGTTCAGTCCATAGGCCTACATCATGTGGCAAACCGGTGAGCATGTGGCTCTATTAGTATAGGAGATACCTGAAAACATATCACACTTTTCATCATAGTGCTTTTACCAATGCATAAAATGCATGGAGAAGTCATTTCGAATGACTGGTCCTCAGCGTTGTGAGAACGATGACTGGTTAAAATTTTTGGTGGTTTCTTGTTCAGTCCATAGGCCTACATCATGTGGCAAACCGGTGAGCATGTGGCTCTATTAGTATAGGAGATACCTGAAAACATATCACACTTTTCATCATAGTGCTTTTACCAATGCATAAAATGCATGGAGAAGTCATTTCGAATAACTGGTCCTCAGTGTTGTGAGAACGATGACTGGTTAAAATTTTTGGTGGTTTCTTGTTCAGTCCATAGGCCTACATCATGTGGCAAACCGGTGAGCATGTGGCTCTATTAGTATAGGAGATACCTGAAAACATATCACACTTTTCATCATAGTGCTTTTACCAATGCATAAAATGCATGGAGAAGTCATTTCGAATGACTGGTCCTCAGTGTTGTGAGAACGATGACTGGTTAAAATTTTTGGTGGTTTCTTGTTCAGTCCATAGGCCTACATCATGTGGCAAACCGGTGAGCATGTGGCTCTATTAGTATAGGAGATACCTGAAAACATATCACACTTTTCATCATAGTGCTTTTACCAATGCATAAAATGCATGGAGAAGTCATTTCGAATGACTGGTCCTCAGTGTTGTGAGAACGATGACTGGTTAAAATTTTTGGTGGTTTCTTGTTCAGTCCATAGGCCTACATCATGTGGCAAACCGGTGAGCATGTGGCTCTATTAGTATAGGAGATACCTGAAAACATATCACACTTTTCATCATTGTGCTTTTACCAATGCATAAAATGCATGGAGAAGTCAATTCGAATGACTGGTCCTCAGTGTTGTGAGAACGATGACTGGTTAAAATTTTTGGTGGTTTCTTGTTCAGTCCATGGGCCTACATCATGTGGCAAACCGGTGAGCATGTGACTCTATTAGTATAGGAGATACCTGAAAACATATCACACTTTTCATCATAGTGCTTTTACCAATGCATAAAATGCATGGAGAAGTCATTTCGAATGACTGGTCCTCAGTGTTGTGAGAACGATGACTGGTTAAAATTTTTGGTGGTTTCTTGTTCAGTCCATAGGCCTACATCATGTGGCAAACCGGTGAGCATGTGGCTCTATTAGTATAGGAGATACCTGAAAACATATCACACTTTTCATCATAGTGCTTTTACCAATGCATAAAATGCATGGAGAAGTCATTTCGAATGACTGGTCCTCAGTGTTGTGAGAACGATGACTGGTTAAAATTTTGGTGGTTTCTTGTTCAGTCCATAGGCCTACATCATGTGGCAAACCGGTGAGCATGTGGCTCTATTAGTATAGGAGATACCTGAAAACATATCACACTTTTCATCATAGTGCTTTTACCAATGCATAAAATGCATGGAGAAGTTAATTCGAATGACTGGTCCTCAGTGTTGTGAGAACGATGACTGGTTAAAATTTTTGGTGGTTTCTTGTTCAGTCCATGGGCCTACATCATGTGGCAAACCGGTGAGCATGTGACTCTATTAGTATAGGAGATACCTGAAAACATATCACACTTTTCATCATAGTGCTTTTACCAATGCATAAAATGCATGGAGAAGTCATTTCGAATGACTGGTCCTCAGTGTTGTGAGAACGATGACTGGTTAAAATTTTTGGTGGTTTCTTGTTCAGTCCATAGGCCTACATCATGTGGCAAACCGGTGAGCATGTGGCTCTATTAGTATAGGAGATACCTGAAAACATATCACACTTTTCTGCTTCGAAAGCATCACCAAACCAGGGATTCAAGCTTCAGGAGGCTAATTTGCATATTCCAGGTGCCTTCTGGGAGAAGCGAAGTCTCCCTAAGCTAGAAGATCGTTGGGTACAGCCGGGACCAGCTGCTTCGAAAGCATCACCAAACCAGGGATTCAAGCTTCAGGAGGCTAATTTGCATATTCCAGGTGCCTTCTGGGAGAAGCGAAGTCTCCCTAAGCTAGAAGATCGTTGGGTACAGCCGGGACCAGCTGCTTCGAAAGCATCACCAAACCAGGGATTCAAGCTTCAGGAGGCTAATTTGCATATTCCAGGTGCCTTCTGGGAGAAGCGAAGTCTCCCTAAGCTAGAAGATCGTTGGGTACAGCCGGGACCAGCTGCTTCGAAAGCATCACCAAACCAGGGATTCAAGCTTCAGGAGGCTAATTTGCATATTCCAGGTGCCTTCTGGGAGAAGCGAAGTCTCCCTAAGCTAGAAGATCGTTGGGTACAGCCGGGACCAGCTGCTTCGAAAGCATCACCAAACCACGCGCGCGAATTTTTGCCTGTAGGACATTATTGCAAGAGAGCTTGGCTGAGTAGATTACACAAGAAGGAAAACACACAGCAAGTCAGCAGGATCTAGGAGCAACATGGCAGATGTGACAACCTACATGGTGAGCTGCAGCATGTGCTACATGTTCACAGATCGACCAGAAGAAGAATCCAATTTCACCTGTCAGAAGTGTAGACTAGTGGCCCTTTTAGAAGAAAAGGTGCGGGATCTGGAAGAAAGAATAGCAACTTTGAAACTCATCAAAGAGAATGAAGACTTTCTAGACAGAACAGAAGCATCTCTACTGGTCACAGAAGGTGCAAAGAGTGTCAGAGAACCTCCAAAAGCAGATGAGTGGAAGCATGTGACCAAAAGAAGCAAGAAGACCATGGAGAAATCACCAACCACACAACTGAAGAACCGATATCAAATCTTTGTAGAGGATGAAGATGGCACACCTAAGAATGAAGCAATACCAGCAAGCAAAAAAGAAAAGGGCACACAGCAACAAGTGACAGCAAAAAGTACAGCCAAGAAGCAACGAAGAGTGGTGGTGGTGGGAGACTCACTACTGAGAGGCACCGAAGCAGCCATCTGCAGACCGGACATAACTGCAAGAGAAGTATGCTGCCTTCCAGGTGCGATGATCAAGGATGTGACCGATAGGATACCAAAGCTCTTCAGCTCCAAGGACGTCCACCCATTTCTTCTGATACATGTTGGCACCAATGACACGGCAAGGAAGGACCTACCGACAATCTGCAAGGACTTTGAAGAGTTGGGGAAGAAAGTAAAGGAACTGGATGCACAGGTAGTTTTTTCTTCTATCCTTCCAGTAGACGGGCATGGCACCAGGAGATGGAACAGGATCCTTGATGCAAACAACTGGCTAAGACGATGGTGCAGACAACAAGGATTTGGATTCCTGGACCACGGTGTGAATTACTGGTATGATGGACTCCTCGCCAGAGACGGACTACACCTCAACAAACCTGGGAAACACACATTCGCCAGAAGACTCGCTACACTCATCAGGAGGGCGTTAAACTAGAAGAAGAGGGGACGGGAAGAAAAACATTAGACTCGAACAAAGACGACCCAGGAAAACATACTCAGAAGGGAGGTAAGAACATTTCTAAAACAATTCACAGTGAGGAGATTGGAACAAAACAAAATCCTCTAAACTGCATGCTCGCAAACGCCAGAAGCCTGACAAACAAGATGGAAGAACTAGAAGCAGAAATATCTACAGGTAACTTTGACATAGTGGGAATAACCGAGACATGGTTAGATGAAAGCTATGACTGGGCAGTTAACTTACAGGGTTACAGTCTGTTTAGAAAGGATCGTAAAAATCGGAGAGGAGGAGGGGTTTGTCTCTATGTAAAGTCTTGTCTAAAGTCCACTTTAAGGGAGGATATTAGCGAAGGGAATGAGGATGTCGAGTCCATATGGGTTGAAATTCATGGAGGGAAAAATGGTAACAAAATTCTCATTGGGGTCTGTTACAAACCCCCAAATATAACAGAAAGCATGGAAAGTCTACTTCTAAAGCAGATAGATGAAGCTGCAACCCATAATGAGGTCCTGGTTATGGGGGACTTTAACTACCCGGATATTAACTGGGAAACAGAAACCTGTGAAACCCATAAAGGCAACAGGTTTCTGCTAATAACCAAGAAAAATTATCTTTCACAATTGGTGCAGAATCCAACCAGAGGAGCAGCACTTTTAGACCTAATACTATCTAATAGACCTGACAGAATAACAAATCTGCAGGTGGTTGGGCATTTAGGAAATAGCGACCACAATATTGTGCAGTTTCACCTGTCTTTCACTAGGGGGACTTGTCAGGGAGTCACAAAAACATTGAACTTTAGGAAGGCAAAGTTTGAACAGCTTAGAGATGCCCTTAATCTGGTAGACTGGGACAATATCCTCAGAAATGAGAATACAGATAATAAATGGGAAATGTTTAAGAACATCCTAAATAGGCAGTGTAAGCGGTTTATACCTTGTGGGAATAAAAGGACTAGAAATAGGAAAAACCCAATGTGGCTAAACAAAGAAGTAAGACAGGCAATTAGCAGTAAAAAGAAAGCATTTACACTACTAAAGCAGGATGGCACCATTGAAGCTCTAAAAAACTATAGGGAGAAAAATACTTTATCTAAAAAACTAATTAAAGCTGCCAAAAAGGAAACAGAGAAGCACATTGCTAAGGAGAGTAAAACTAATCCCAAACTGTTCTTCAACTATATCAATAGTAAAAGAATAAAAACTGAAAATGTAGGCCCCTTAAAAAATAGTGAGGAAAGAATGGTTGTAGATGACGAGGAAAAAGCTAACATATTAAACACCTTCTTCTCCACGGTATTCACGGTGGAAAATGAAATGCTAGGTGAAATCCCAAGAAACAATGAAAACCCTATATTAAGGGTCACCAATCTAACCCAAGAAGAGGTGCGAAACCGGCTAAATAAGATTAAAATAGATAAATCTCCGGGTCCGGATGGCATACACCCACGAGTACTAAGAGAACTAAGTAATGTAATAGATAAACCATTATTTCTTATTTTTAGGGACTCTATAGAGACAGGGTCTGTTCCGCAGGATTGGCGCATAGCAAATGTGGTGCCAATATTCAAAAAGGGCTCTAAAAGTGAACCTGGAAATTATAGGCCAGTAAGTCTAACCTCTATTGTTGGTAAAATATTTGAAGGGTTTCTGAGGGATGTTATTCTGGATTATCTCAATGAGAATAACTGTTTAACTCCATATCAGCATGGGTTTATGAGAAATCGCTCCTGTCAAACCAATCTAATCAGTTTTTATGAAGAGGTAAGCTATAGACTGGACCACGGTGAGTCATTGGACGTGGTATATCTCGATTTTTCCAAAGCGTTTGATACCGTGCCGCACAAGAGGTTGGTACACAAAATGAGAATGCTTGGTCTGGGGGAAAATGTGTGTAAATGGGTTAGTAACTGGCTTAGTGATAGAAAGCAGAGGGTGGTTATAAATGGTATAGTCTCTAACTGGGTCGCTGTGACCAGTGGGGTACCGCAGGGGTCGGTATTGGGACCTGTTCTCTTCAACATATTCATTAATGATCTGGTAGAAGGTTTACACAGTAAAATATCGATATTTGCAGATGATACAAAACTATGTAAAGCAGTTAATACAAGAGAAGATAGTATTCTGCTACAGATGGATCTGGATAAGTTGGAAACTTGGGCTGAAAGGTGGCAGATGAGGTTTAACAATGATAAATGTAAGGTTATACACATGGGAAGAGGGAATCAATATCACCATTACACACTGAACGGGAAACCACTGGGTAAATCTGACAGGGAGAAGGACTTGGGGATCCTAGTTAATGATAAACTTACCTGGAGCAGCCAGTGCCAGGCAGCAGCTGCCAAGGCAAACAGGATCATGGGGTGCATTAAAAGAGGTCTGGATACACATGATGAGAGCATTATACTGCCTCTGTACAAATCCCTAGTTAGACCGCACATGGAGTACTGTGTCCAGTTTTGGGCACCGGTGCTCAGGAAGGATATAATGGAACTAGAGAGAGTACAAAGGAGGGCAACAAAATTAATAAAGGGGATGGGAGAACTACAATACCCAGATAGATTAGCGAAATTAGGATTATTTAGTCTAGAAAAAAGACGACTGAGGGGCGATCTAATAACCATGTATAAGTATATAAGGGGACAATACAAATATCTCGCTGAGGATATGTTTATACCAAGGAAGGTGACGGGCACAAGGGGGCATTCTTTGCGTCTGGAGGAGAGAAGGTTTTTCCACCAACATAGAAGAGGATTCTTTACTGTTAGGGCAGTGAGAATCTGGAATTGCTTGCCTGAGGAGGTGGTGATGGCGAACTCAGTCGAGGGGTTCAAGAGAGGCCTGGATGTCTTCCTGGAGCAGAACAATATTGTATCTTACAATTATTAGGTTCTGTAGAAGGACGTAGATCTGGGGATTTATTATGATGGAATATAGGCTGAACTGGATGGACAAATGTCTTTTTTCGGCCTTACTAACTATGTAACTATGTAACTATGTAACTTTTCATCATAGTGCTTTTACCAATGCATAAAATGCATGGAGAAGTCATTTCGAATGACTGGTCCTCAGCGTTGTGAGAACGATGACTGGTTAAAATTTTTGGTGGTTTCTTGTTCAGTCCATAGGCCTACATCATGTGGCAAACCGGTGAGCATGTGGCTCTATTAGTATAGGAGATACCTGAAAACATATCACACTTTTCATCATAGTGCTTTTACCAATGCATAAAATGCATGGAGAAGTCATTTCGAATAACTGGTCCTCAGTGTTGTGAGAACGATGACTGGTTAAAATTTTTGGTGGTTTCTTGTTCAGTCCATAGGCCTACATCATGTGGCAAACCGGTGAGCATGTGGCTCTATTAGTATAGGAGATACCTGAAAACATATCACACTTTTCATCATAGTGCTTTTACCAATGCATAAAATGCATGGAGAAGTCATTTCGAATGACTGGTCCTCAGTGTTGTGAGAACGATGACTGGTTAAAATTTTTGGTGGTTTCTTGTTCAGTCCATAGGCCTACATCATGTGGCAAACCGGTGAGCATGTGGCTCTATTAGTATAGGAGATACCTGAAAACATATCACACTTTTCATCATAGTGCTTTTACCAATGCATAAAATGCATGGAGAAGTCATTTCGAATGACTGGTCCTCAGTGTTGTGAGAACGATGACTGGTTAAAATTTTTGGTGGTTTCTTGTTCAGTCCATAGGCCTACATCATGTGGCAAACCGGTGAGCATGTGGCTCTATTAGTATAGGAGATACCTGAAAACATATCACACTTTTCATCATTGTGCTTTTACCAATGCATAAAATGCATGGAGAAGTCAATTCGAATGACTGGTCCTCAGTGTTGTGAGAACGATGACTGGTTAAAATTTTTGGTGGTTTCTTGTTCAGTCCATGGGCCTACATCATGTGGCAAACCGGTGAGCATGTGACTCTATTAGTATAGGAGATACCTGAAAACATATCACACTTTTCATCATAGTGCTTTTACCAATGCATAAAATGCATGGAGAAGTCATTTCGAATGACTGGTCCTCAGTGTTGTGAGAACGATGACTGGTTAAAATTTTTGGTGGTTTCTTGTTCAGTCCATGGGCCTACATCATGTGGCAAACCGGTGAGCATGTGGCTCTATTAGTATAGGAGATACCTGAAAACATATCACACTTTTCATCATAGTGCTTTTACCAATGCATAAAATGCATGGAGAAGTCATTTCGAATGACTGGTCCTCAGTGTTGTGAGAATGATGACTGGTTAAAATTTTTGGTGGTTTCTTGTTCAGTCCATAGGCCTACATCATGTGGCAAACCGGTGAGCATGTGGCTCTATTAGTATAGGAGATACCTGAAAACATATCACACTTTTCATCATAGTGCTTTTACCAATGCACAAAATGCATGGAGAAGTCATTTCGAATAACTGGTACTCAGTGTTGTGAGAACGATGACTGGTTAAAATTTTTGGTGGTTTCTTGTTCAGTCCATAGGCCTACATCATGTGGCAAACCGGTGAGCATGTGGCTCTATTAGTATAGGAGATACCTGAAAGCATATCACACTTTTCATCATAGTGCTTTTACCAATGCATAAAATGCATGGAGAAGTCATTTCGAATGACTGGTCCTCAGTGTTGTGAGAACGATGACTGGTTAAAATTTTTGGTGGTTTCTTGTTCAGTCCATAGGCCTACATCATGTGGCAAACCGGTGAGCATGTGGCTCTATTAGTATAGGAGATACCTGAAAACATATCACACTTTTCATCATAGTGCTTTTACCAATGCATAAAATGCATGGAGAAGTCATTTCGAATGACTGGTCCTCAGTGTTGTGAGAACGATGACTGGTTAAAATTTTTGGTGGTTTCTTGTTCAGTCCATGGGCCTACATCATGTGGCAAACCGGTGAGCATGTGGCTCTATTAGTATAGGAGATACCTGAAAACATATCACACTGTTAGGAGTCGAGTTTCCTCTGCTGCACAGGGGGAATCTCGATCCGTCTCCGCTGCGGTCTCCCATTCCCCTCCAGCCGCAGTGGAGTCTGCTCAGCAGGGACGTCGATCCCAGCGTCTCGCTCAGTCTGACTCTGTGAGAAGAGTTATTGCTGCTTCTCCAGCTTCTGCCTTTGAAGCCTATTCTGGTCAGCAGCGAGCGGACTTCTCTGGGACTAAGTCCTTATCTGCACACACTGAGCATGCCCAGGGCAAGATCTCCCGTTGGAGATCGAGGGTCATGTGCTCAGGCTCTGCGGCACATTCCATTGGTCCTCTTGGCAGGTCCTAGAAGGGCAAAAGTTCTGTAGCCATTTCCTGTGCTGCAGCTATATAAACTGCGCATGACCGCACGGCCATGCGCTAGTATTGTCTTACAATTGATATGTGTGTATGTGTGAGTGCAAGTCGTTCTTGGTTACCCCTTCCCTATTGAATGTCTGTTCGCGGAAGGTGTACGGCTGCTATCTAGCGCCCGACTTAGCCTACTACACTAAACACACATCACAGCGTCCTGTAGCTGTGCCTGCCAGTACGGCGCCGTGCGCCTGCCTTGCGCTTTCCATACCCAAGTCTGGGTGGTTAGTGGTGTCCGTTAGTGCGGCATCGCTCGCGCACTTGTGCGCTTATATTTCTGAAGGTTCTCTACACACCCAGTTGCGGTGTTGTGCCAGCAAGGGCCTAATCGGGCTTCAATCCCTTCTGGGGTTAAGTCCGCTGGCCACTTGCTCGCACTCTAGTGCGGTATTGCGGTCCTGTGAATTAACAGGATCGCTTTCCTCACGCTGGGTGAGGTTTAACCCACGCGTGTTTACTTTAGTGTACCGCTATATAGTCTGCAAATTGCTAGCAGCAGGTTCTCACCTGCACGGTGGACCCCGGACTGCGAACGCATCTTTGTCACCTGTCTTGGTGCGTTCCGCCAGTCCTAACATCACACTTTTCATCATAGTGCTTTTACCAATGCATAAAATGCATGGAGAAGTCATTTTGAATGACTGGTCCTCAGTGTTGTGAGAACGATGACTGGTTAAAATTTTTGGTGGTTTCTTGTTCAGTCCATAGGCCTACATCATGTGGCAAACCGGTGAGCATGTGGCTCTATTAGTATAGGAGATACCTGAAAACATATCACACTTTTCATCATAGTGCTTTTACCAATGCATAAAATGCATGGAGAAGTCATTTCGAATGACTGGTCCTCAGTGTTGTGAGAACGATGACTGGTTAAAATTTTTGGTGGTTTCTTGTTCAGTCCATAGGCCTACATCATGTGGCAAACCGGTGAGCATGTGGCTCTATTAGTATAGGAGATACCTGAAAACATATCACACTTTTCATCATAGTGCTTTTACCAATGCATAAAATGCATGGAGAAGTCATTTCGAATGACTGGTCCTCAGTGTTGTGAGAACGATGACTGGTTAAAATTTTTGGTGGTTTCTTGTTCAGTCCATAGGCCTACATCATGTGGCAAACCGGTGAGCATGTGGCTCTATTAGTATAGGAGATACCTGAAAACATATCACACTTTTCATCATAGTGCTTTTACCAATGCATAAAATGCATGGAGAAGTCATTTCGAATGACTGGTCCTCAGTGTTGTGAGAACGATGACTGGTTAAAATTTTGGTGGTTTCTTGTTCAGTCCATAGGCCTACATCATGTGGCAAACCGGTGAGCATGTGGCTCTATTAGTATAGGAGATACCTGAAAACATATCACACTTTTCATCATAGTGCTTTTACCAATGCATAAAATGCATGGAGAAGTCAATTCGAATGACTGGTCCTCAGTGTTGTGAGAACGATGACTGGTTAAAATTTTTGGTGGTTTCTTGTTCAGTCCATGGGCCTACATCATGTGGCAAACCGGTGAGCATGTGACTCTATTAGTATAGGAGATACCTGAAAACATATCACACTTTTCATCATAGTGCTTTTACCAATGCATAAAATGCATGGAGAAGTCATTTCGAATGACTGGTCCTCAGTGTTGTGAGAACGATGACTGGTTAAAATTTTTGGTGGTTTCTTGTTCAGTCCATAGGCCTACATCATGTGGCAAACCGGTGAGCATGTGGCTCTATTAGTATAGGAGATACCTGAAAACATATCACACTTTTCATCATAGTGCTTTTACCAATGCATAAAATGCATGGAGAAGTCATTTCGAATGACTGGTCCTCAGCGTTGTGAGAACGATGACTGGTTAAAATTTTTGGTGGTTTCTTGTTCAGTCCATAGGCCTACATCATGTGGCAAACCGGTGAGCATGTGGCTCTATTAGTATAGGAGATACCTGAAAACATATCACACTTTTCATCATAGTGCTTTTACCAATGCATAAAATGCATGGAGAAGTCATTTCGAATAACTGGTCCTCAGTGTTGTGAGAACGATGACTGGTTAAAATTTTTGGTGGTTTCTTGTTCAGTCCATAGGCCTACATCATGTGGCAAACCGGTGAGCATGTGGCTCTATTAGTATAGGAGATACCTGAAAACATATCACACTTTTCATCATAGTGCTTTTACCAATGCATAAAATGCATGGAGAAGTCATTTCGAATGACTGGTCCTCAGTGTTGTGAGAACGATGACTGGTTAAAATTTTTGGTGGTTTCTTGTTCAGTCCATAGGCCTACATCATGTGGCAAACCGGTGAGCATGTGGCTCTATTAGTATAGGAGATACCTGAAAACATATCACACTTTTCATCATAGTGCTTTTACCAATGCATAAAATGCATGGAGAAGTCATTTCGAATGACTGGTCCTCAGTGTTGTGAGAACGATGACTGGTTAAAATTTTTGGTGGTTTCTTGTTCAGTCCATAGGCCTACATCATGTGGCAAACCGGTGAGCATGTGGCTCTATTAGTATAGGAGATACCTGAAAACATATCACACTTTTCATCATTGTGCTTTTACCAATGCATAAAATGCATGGAGAAGTCAATTCGAATGACTGGTCCTCAGTGTTGTGAGAACGATGACTGGTTAAAATTTTTGGTGGTTTCTTGTTCAGTCCATGGGCCTACATCATGTGGCAAACCGGTGAGCATGTGACTCTATTAGTATAGGAGATACCTGAAAACATATCACACTTTTCATCATAGTGCTTTTACCAATGCATAAAATGCATGGAGAAGTCATTTCGAATGACTGGTCCTCAGTGTTGTGAGAACGATGACTGGTTAAAATTTTTGGTGGTTTCTTGTTCAGTCCATAGGCCTACATCATGTGGCAAACCGGTGAGCATGTGGCTCTATTAGTATAGGAGATACCTGAAAACATATCACACTTTTCATCATAGTGCTTTTACCAATGCATAAAATGCATGGAGAAGTCATTTCGAATGACTGGTCCTCAGTGTTGTGAGAACGATGACTGGTTAAAATTTTGGTGGTTTCTTGTTCAGTCCATAGGCCTACATCATGTGGCAAACCGGTGAGCATGTGGCTCTATTAGTATAGGAGATACCTGAAAACATATCACACTTTTCATCATAGTGCTTTTACCAATGCATAAAATGCATGGAGAAGTTAATTCGAATGACTGGTCCTCAGTGTTGTGAGAACGATGACTGGTTAAAATTTTTGGTGGTTTCTTGTTCAGTCCATGGGCCTACATCATGTGGCAAACCGGTGAGCATGTGACTCTATTAGTATAGGAGATACCTGAAAACATATCACACTTTTCATCATAGTGCTTTTACCAATGCATAAAATGCATGGAGAAGTCATTTCGAATGACTGGTCCTCAGTGTTGTGAGAACGATGACTGGTTAAAATTTTTGGTGGTTTCTTGTTCAGTCCATAGGCCTACATCATGTGGCAAACCGGTGAGCATGTGGCTCTATTAGTATAGGAGATACCTGAAAACATATCACACTTTTCATCATAGTGCTTTTACCAATGCATAAAATGCATGGAGAAGTCATTTCGAATGACTGGTCCTCAGCGTTGTGAGAACGATGACTGGTTAAAATTTTTGGTGGTTTCTTGTTCAGTCCATAGGCCTACATCATGTGGCAAACCGGTGAGCATGTGGCTCTATTAGTATAGGAGATACCTGAAAACATATCACACTTTTCATCATAGTGCTTTTACCAATGCATAAAATGCATGGAGAAGTCATTTCGAATAACTGGTCCTCAGTGTTGTGAGAACGATGACTGGTTAAAATTTTTGGTGGTTTCTTGTTCAGTCCATAGGCCTACATCATGTGGCAAACCGGTGAGCATGTGGCTCTATTAGTATAGGAGATACCTGAAAACATATCACACTTTTCATCATAGTGCTTTTACCAATGCATAAAATGCATGGAGAAGTCATTTCGAATGACTGGTCCTCAGTGTTGTGAGAACGATGACTGGTTAAAATTTTTGGTGGTTTCTTGTTCAGTCCATAGGCCTACATCATGTGGCAAACCGGTGAGCATGTGGCTCTATTAGTATAGGAGATACCTGAAAACATATCACACTTTTCATCATAGTGCTTTTACCAATGCATAAAATGCATGGAGAAGTCATTTCGAATGACTGGTCCTCAGTGTTGTGAGAACGATGACTGGTTAAAATTTTTGGTGGTTTCTTGTTCAGTCCATAGGCCTACATCATGTGGCAAACCGGTGAGCATGTGGCTCTATTAGTATAGGAGATACCTGAAAACATATCACACTTTTCATCATTGTGCTTTTACCAATGCATAAAATGCATGGAGAAGTCAATTCGAATGACTGGTCCTCAGTGTTGTGAGAACGATGACTGGTTAAAATTTTTGGTGGTTTCTTGTTCAGTCCATGGGCCTACATCATGTGGCAAACCGGTGAGCATGTGACTCTATTAGTATAGGAGATACCTGAAAACATATCACACTTTTCATCATAGTGCTTTTACCAATGCATAAAATGCATGGAGAAGTCATTTCGAATGACTGGTCCTCAGTGTTGTGAGAACGATGACTGGTTAAAATTTTTGGTGGTTTCTTGTTCAGTCCATGGGCCTACATCATGTGGCAAACCGGTGAGCATGTGGCTCTATTAGTATAGGAGATACCTGAAAACATATCACACTTTTCATCATAGTGCTTTTACCAATGCATAAAATGCATGGAGAAGTCATTTCGAATGACTGGTCCTCAGTGTTGTGAGAATGATGACTGGTTAAAATTTTTGGTGGTTTCTTGTTCAGTCCATAGGCCTACATCATGTGGCAAACCGGTGAGCATGTGGCTCTATTAGTATAGGAGATACCTGAAAACATATCACACTTTTCATCATAGTGCTTTTACCAATGCACAAAATGCATGGAGAAGTCATTTCGAATAACTGGTCCTCAGTGTTGTGAGAACGATGACTGGTTAAAATTTTTGGTGGTTTCTTGTTCAGTCCATAGGCCTACATCATGTGGCAAACCGGTGAGCATGTGGCTCTATTAGTATAGGAGATACCTGAAAACATATCACACTTTTCATCATAGTGCTTTTACCAATGCATAAAATGCATGGAGAAGTCATTTCGAATGACTGGTCCTCAGTGTTGTGAGAACGATGACTGGTTAAAATTTTTGGTGGTTTCTTGTTCAGTCCATAGGCCTACATCATGTGGCAAACCGGTGAGCATGTGGCTCTATTAGTATAGGAGATACCTGAAAACATATCACACTTTTCATCATAGTGCTTTTACCAATGCATAAAATGCATGGAGAAGTCATTTCGAATGACTGGTCCTCAGTGTTGTGAGAACGATGACTGGTTAAAATTTTTGGTGGTTTCTTGTTCAGTCCATAGGCCTACATCATGTGGCAAACCGGTGAGCATGTGGCTCTATTAGTATAGGAGATACCTGAAAACATATCACACTTTTCATCATTGTGCTTTTACCAATGCATAAAATGCATGGAGAAGTCAATTCGAATGACTGGTCCTCAGTGTTGTGAGAACGATGACTGGTTAAAATTTTTGGTGGTTTCTTGTTCAGTCCATGGGCCTACATCATGTGGCAAACCGGTGAGCATGTGACTCTATTAGTATAGGAGATACCTGAAAACATATCACACTTTTCATCATAGTGCTTTTACCAATGCATAAAATGCATGGAGAAGTCATTTCGAATGACTGGTCCTCAGTGTTGTGAGAACGATGACTGGTTAAAATTTTTGGTGGTTTCTTGTTCAGTCCATAGGCCTACATCATGTGGCAAACCGGTGAGCATGTGGCTCTATTAGTATAGGAGATACCTGAAAACATATCACACTTTTCATCATAGTGCTTTTACCAATGCATAAAATGCATGGAGAAGTCATTTCGAATGACTGGTCCTCAGTGTTGTGAGAACGATGACTGGTTAAAATTTTGGTGGTTTCTTGTTCAGTCCATAGGCCTACATCATGTGGCAAACCGGTGAGCATGTGGCTCTATTAGTATAGGAGATACCTGAAAACATATCACACTTTTCATCATAGTGCTTTTACCAATGCATAAAATGCATGGAGAAGTCAATTCGAATGACTGGTCCTCAGTGTTGTGAGAACGATGACTGGTTAAAATTTTTGGTGGTTTCTTGTTCAGTCCATGGGCCTACATCATGTGGCAAACCGGTGAGCATGTGACTCTATTAGTATAGGAGATACCTGAAAACATATCACACTTTTCATCATAGTGCTTTTACCAATGCATAAAATGCATGGAGAAGTCATTTCGAATGACTGGTCCTCAGTGTTGTGAGAACGATGACTGGTTAAAATTTTTGGTGGTTTCTTGTTCAGTCCATAGGCCTACATCATGTGGCAAACCGGTGAGCATGTGGCTCTATTAGTATAGGAGATACCTGAAAACATATCACACTTTTCATCATAGTGCTTTTACCAATGCATAAAATGCATGGAGAAGTCATTTCGAATGACTGGTCCTCAGCGTTGTGAGAACGATGACTGGTTAAAATTTTTGGTGGTTTCTTGTTCAGTCCATAGGCCTACATCATGTGGCAAACCGGTGAGCATGTGGCTCTATTAGTATAGGAGATACCTGAAAACATATCACACTTTTCATCATAGTGCTTTTACCAATGCATAAAATGCATGGAGAAGTCATTTCGAATAACTGGTCCTCAGTGTTGTGAGAACGATGACTGGTTAAAATTTTTGGTGGTTTCTTGTTCAGTCCATAGGCCTACATCATGTGGCAAACCGGTGAGCATGTGGCTCTATTAGTATAGGAGATACCTGAAAACATATCACACTTTTCATCATAGTGCTTTTACCAATGCATAAAATGCATGGAGAAGTCATTTCGAATGACTGGTCCTCAGTGTTGTGAGAACGATGACTGGTTAAAATTTTTGGTGGTTTCTTGTTCAGTCCATAGGCCTACATCATGTGGCAAACCGGTGAGCATGTGGCTCTATTAGTATAGGAGATACCTGAAAACATATCACACTTTTCATCATAGTGCTTTTACCAATGCATAAAATGCATGGAGAAGTCATTTCGAATGACTGGTCCTCAGTGTTGTGAGAACGATGACTGGTTAAAATTTTTGGTGGTTTCTTGTTCAGTCCATAGGCCTACATCATGTGGCAAACCGGTGAGCATGTGGCTCTATTAGTATAGGAGATACCTGAAAACATATCACACTTTTCATCATTGTGCTTTTACCAATGCATAAAATGCATGGAGAAGTCAATTCGAATGACTGGTCCTCAGTGTTGTGAGAACGATGACTGGTTAAAATTTTTGGTGGTTTCTTGTTCAGTCCATGGGCCTACATCATGTGGCAAACCGGTGAGCATGTGACTCTATTAGTATAGGAGATACCTGAAAACATATCACACTTTTCATCATAGTGCTTTTACCAGTGCATAAAATGCATGGAGAAGTCATTTCGAATGACTGGTCCTCAGTGTTGTGAGAACGATGACTGGTTAAAATTTTTGGTGGTTTCTTGTTCAGTCCATGGGCCTACATCATGTGGCAAACCGGTGAGCATGTGGCTCTATTAGTATAGGAGATACCTGAAAACATATCACACTTTTCATCATAGTGCTTTTACCAATGCATAAAATGCATGGAGAAGTCATTTCGAATGACTGGTCCTCAGTGTTGTGAGAACGATGACTGGTTAAAATTTTTGGTGGTTTCTTGTTCAGTCCATAGGCCTACATCATGTGGCAAACCGGTGAGCATGTGGCTCTATTAGTATAGGAGATACCTGAAAACATATCACACTTTTCATCATAGTGCTTTTACCAATGCACAAAATGCATGGAGAAGTCATTTCGAATAACTGGTCCTCAGTGTTGTGAGTACGATGACTGGTTAAAATTTTTGGTGGTTTCTTGTTCAGTCCATAGGCCTACATCATGTGGCAAACCGGTGAGCATGTGGCTCTATTAGTATAGGAGATACCTGAAAACATATCACACTTTTCATCATAGTGCTTTTACCAATGCATAAAATGCATGGAGAAGTCATTTCGAATGACTGGTCCTCAGTGTTGTGAGAACGATGACTGGTTAAAATTTTTGGTGGTTTCTTGTTCAGTCCATAGGCCTACATCATGTGGCAAACCGGTGAGCATGTGGCTCTATTAGTATAGGAGATACCTGAAAACATATCACACTTTTCATCATAGTGCTTTTACCAATGCATAAAATGCATGGAGAAGTCATTTCGAATGACTGGTCCTCAGTGTTGTGAGAACGATGACTGGTTAAAATTTTTGGTGGTTTCTTGTTCAGTCCATAGGCCTACATCATGTGGCAAACCGGTGAGCATGTGGCTCTATTAGTATAGGAGATACCTGAAAACATATCACACTTTTCATCATAGTGCTTTTACCAATGCATAAAATGCATGGAGAAGTCATTTCGAATGACTGGTCCTCAGTGTTGTGAGAACGATGACTGGTTAAAATTTTTGGTGGTTTCTTGTTCAGTCCATAGGCCTACATCATGTGGCAAACCGGTGAGCATGTGGCTCTATTAGTATAGGAGATACCTGAAAACATATCACACTTTTCATCATAGTGCTTTTACCAATGCATAAAATGCATGGAGAAGTCATTTCGAATGACTGGTCCTCAGTGTTGTGAGAACGATGACTGGTTAAAATTTTTGGTGGTTTCTTGTTCAGTCCATAGGCCTACATCATGTGGCAAACCGGTGAGCATGTGGCTCTATTAGTATAGGAGATACCTGAAAACATATCACACTTTTCATCATAGTGCTTTTACCAATGCATAAAATGCATGGTGAAGTCATTTCGAATGACTGGTCCTCAGTGTTGTGAGAACGATGACTGGTTAAAATTTTTGGTGGTTTCTTGTTCAGTCCATAGGCCTACATTATGTGGCAAACCGGTGAGCATGTGGCTCTATTAGTATAGGAGACACCTGAAAACATATCACACTTTTCATCATAGTGCTTTTACCAATGCATAAAATGCATGGAGAAGTCATTTCGAATAACTGGTCCTCAGTGTTGTGAGAACGATGACTGGTTAAAATTTTTGGTGGTTTCTTGTTCAGTCCATAGGCCTACATCATGTGGCAAACCGGTGAGCATGTGGCTCTATTAGTATAGGAGATACCTGAAAACATATCACACTTTTCATCATAGTGCTTTTACCAATGCATAAAATGCATGGAGAAGTCATTTCGAATGACTGGTCCTCAGTGTTGTGAGAACGATGACTGGTTAAAATTTTTGGTGGTTTCTTGTTCAGTCCATAGGCCTACATCATGTGGCAAACCGGTGAGCATGTGGCTCTATTAGTATAGGAGATACCTGAAAACATATCACACTTTTCATCATAGTGCTTTTACCAATGCATAAAATGCATGGAGAAGTCATTTCGAATGACTGGTCCTCAGTGTTGTGAGAACGATGACTGGTTAAAATTTTTGGTGGTTTCTTGTTCAGTCCATAGGCCTACATCATGTGGCAAACCGGTGATCATGTGGCTCTATTAGTATAGGAGATACCTGAAAACATATCACACTTTTCATCATAGTGCTTTTACCAATGCATAAAATGCATGGAGAAGTCATTTCGAATGACTGGTCCTCAGTGTTGTGAGAACGATGACTGGTTAAAATTTTTGGTGGTTTCTTGTTCAGTCCATAGGCCTACATCATGTGGCAAACCGGTGAGCATGTGGCTCTATTAGTATAGGAGATACCTGAAAACATATCACACTTTTCATCATAGTGCTTTTACCAATGCATAAAATGCATGGAGAAGTCATTTCGAATGACTGGTCCTCAGTGTTGTGAGAACGATGACTGGTTAAAATTTTTGGTGGTTTCTTGTTCAGTCCATAGGCCTACATCATGTGGCAAACCGGTGAGCATGTGGCTCTATTAGTATAGGAGATACCTGAAAACATATCACACTTTTCATCATAGTGCTTTTACCAATGCATAAAATGCATGGAGAAGTCATTTCGAATGACTGGTCCTCAGTGTTGTGAGAACGATGACTGGTTAAAATTTTTGGTGGTTTCTTGTTCAGTCCATAGGCCTACATCATGTGGCAAACCGGTGAGCATGTGGCTCTATTAGTATAGGAGATACCTGAAAACATATCACACTTTTCATCATAGTGCTTTTACCAATGCATAAAATGCATGGAGAAGTCATTTCGAATGACTGGTCCTCAGTGTTGTGAGAACGATGACTGGTTAAAATTTTTGGTGGTTTCTTGTTCAGTCCATAGGCCTACATCATGTGGCAAACCGGTGAGCATGTGGCTCTATTAGTATAGGAGATACCTGAAAACATATCACACTTTTCATCATAGTGCTTTTACCAATGCATAAAATGCATGGTGAAGTCATTTCGAATGACTGGTCCTCAGTGTTGTGAGAACGATGACTGGTTAAAATTTTTGGTGGTTTCTTGTTCAGTCCATAGGCCTACATTATGTGGCAAACCGGTGAGCATGTGGCTCTATTAGTATAGGAGATACCTGAAAACA